>NC_089762.1:41410890-41415890 GCF_040412425.1 Macrobrachium rosenbergii | reverse complement strand
TTCAAAAAAAATTATTTTTTTTCGAGGACTACACGACTGCGATACTAAGAAACAGGAAGAGATCGAAAAGTAGGAGGAGGAGGAGGAGGAGGAGGAGGAGGAGGAGGAGGAGGAGGAGGAGGAGAGAGAGAGAGAGAGAGAGAGAGAGAGAGAGAGAGAGAGAGAGAGAGAGAGAGAGAGAACATCTATAAATAATTTCCATCATAAACGCACGTGCATGGGCTCTGTTGATATACCTGTGTTGGCCTCTTAATTAGTTTGATACAGCAGACCACGACAGGTCATTACATTATTCTGATTTTCAGAGAGAGAGAGAGAGAGAGAGAGAGAGAGAGAGAGAGAGAGAGAGAGAGAGAGAGAGAGAGAGAGAATTTTCCTGTAGAGTGGTGACTGCAACAGATATTTTCATACAAGAAACCTGCCAAGTTCTGTTCAAATGTCGTCTTCTTACTGAGAGAGAGAGAGAGAGAGAGAGAGAGAGAGAGAGAGAGAGAGAGAGAGAGAGAGAGAGAGAGAGAGAGAGTCTAGACTGTGACTTAGCACCAAACCTTGTGAAACTGGTGTTCCCTCTACTTTCAAATTTCGCCGTTTCTTTATAAACCTAAAACATGACAATAAACACAATCAAACCAACAAAAAGAATAGCTCTCTGGGAAGTCGACTGTGCACAAGAACAAGAGGAAAAGCAAAAGCAAAGACGTCAGTCAAAGATGAGAAGACTCTGACCTCCATACGCATGCGCGAGAACCGGAGCACAACAATTATAGTGCTCTCACGTAAAACCCAGAAACTAGTCCAGTGAGATCTCACAGGGGAAAAAGTTGTTTTACTTCATCATCAAAATACAGTTTAAAAGATTTCACTGGGAAACGTATTTAAAAGTATTTCGAAAGCAAGATGTTCAGAGCTAATTTCACACTTTTGTTGCATCTACTGGTACACAGATCTGTAATTTCCATAGGAAATTCAGGGGACTACAAAATGTTTGAGAAGGGTAGGACTTGTGTAAATGTATGATGTATGTATCTTTAATTATGACAAAATAAAATCGGACAATTCGGCCTAAAATCCGTTTGGGGACACATGGAATTATGGATACCCGTGAAACACATACATAATACTGTTGAAATTTCTGACTTGCTTTGCGTAAAATTCTAGTCGGAATTGTATAAGAAAAAAAGTCGAACGTAATAGAAAATTTCAAAACCTCTCTCTCTCTATCTCTCAGACTGGTGGACGTCGGCGAAGAATGTGAAAATGATGTGAAAATGTGAAGAATATGTAATAATTTGGTTTTATGCCGAAAGTAAAAAAAAAAAATAAAATAAAATAAAACCCACCAGATGAAAATAAAAATTTATATTTAGCAATTAGCACGTACGGGACTGAACTAAAATATAAGTTATATTAATAATGACATTCCAACCCTGGCGATTAAATAATCATTTACATGATACTGCTAACATGTACCTTGACGAATACAAGAGCTAACGTAAATTCAAATACACAACTAAGTATCTTATGAATACAATATACATATTACGTTATAAGAGTGTACTATGCAAAGTGCGGGCGTGTTAGCACGAACAAGCACGACGCATGAGGCACGAACACACTTAAATATCAAACTAACGTCAATAAATTGATATGACAATGGTAGCTTACAAATACATCGTAACAAATTTAAAGCGTCAACAATTCCACGATTTAAATATAACAAAATGTAAAGTAATTTATATTTTTCCTAACATGCAAACCTGAGGTCAGAGCGTCAGCAATTCCACGACTTAAATATTTCTATATTGTATCTAAACTTGAAGTACGAGGAGCTCATAAATTATGAGAAATAATAACATTTCTATATTGTACCTAAACTTGAAGTACGAGGCGCTCATAAATTATGAGATATAATGAGATAAAAATGATTTTGGAAAAAAATATATATCATAAGTAGTATCTGCATAAGGGCAATCTTTCATTAGGTTTCATTGGAAATCCATCCCCACTCGATCCATATGACAGACACGTGCACGCTCATACTTAGGTCTCTCTCTCTCTCTCTCTCTCTCTCTCTCTCTCTCTCTCTCTCTCTCTCTCTCTAGCATGCACATATGCTCTCAAAACTGAAGTAGCAGCCTTCGATCCCAGAAGCGGTCGGGACAAGGAAAGGACGCGTGTCCTTAATAATCTAGACTGCCTGTTGACCTTAGCACTGAATTGTGTACCTGCTGGTTAGTCGATTGTTGTGGATGTAGCTTTTGGAGAGAGAGAGAGAGAGAGAGAGAGAGAGAGAGAGAGAGAGAGAGAGAGAGAGAGAGATAAAAGTTAAAAACCGGATGACATCAGCGAGGTAATCCATAGCCTACAGGGTGTGAAAGAACACGTCATTTGACTCTCTCTCTCTCTCTCTCTCTCTCTCTCCACCAGATTTCCCTACTCCTTTCCCGAACGAACGAAAAGGGGAAGAGGCGGTAGGAACACGGGACAGTCGACGACGACGCATCTGATAAAATCCTAATTTAAACTGTCGTGGCCGAAGAAAAATCAATATTGCACAACAACAATCGTACATACATCTCTCTCTCTCTCTCTCTCTCTCTCTCTCTCTCTCTCTCTCTCTCTCTCTCTCTCTCTCTCTCTCTCATATTCAACGATATCGATTCGTTTCGTTTCTCATTAGTACGGGAGATTCCAGCGGCAGAAGCCCATCCGAACCTCTCTCTCTGAGAGAGAGTGAGAGAGAATGATGGCAATATTTAAAAAACAGGACACGAATCACAGGGAATAATAACGGGATGAAAGAAGGGTTAGGAACATTACAGAAAGACCGCAGAAAAGGAGGAGGAGGAGGAGGAGGAGGAGGAGGAAAAGAAGGCTGGACGGATAAATGGAGCGAGGGAGTAAAAATGAGAGAGAGAGAGAGAGAGAGAGAGAGAGAGAGAGAGAGAGAGAGAGAGAGAGAGAGAGCTACCTATTGTCGTCGGCATATCTCGCATTTCTGTTGAGGACTCGACCAAGCAGCAGCCTCCATCCCATACCCCTCCCCCCAACCCACCCTGGCCAACCACACTCCCCTCCCTTCCCAAAATCCCCTACCCTTCATCTCTTCTGCACACACACACACACTCTCTCTCTCTCTCTCTCTCTCTCTCTCTCTCTCTCTCTCTCTCTCTCCGGCACCGCAGCATCCACGGTTCCCCCAATCTTTCCTCTTCAGCATATCTGACGGTAGGTCCTTTTCAACACATTTGGGGGGAAAATGACTTCCTTTTCATCCTGCCAGCCTTAGCGAAAGGTAATTAAAAAGAGTTTGGATAACGAGGAAAAAAAGGGTTATAAATAATTAAAGAGAGTTTGGATAACCAAGATAAAAAAAAGGTTTATAAATATGTATGACTAAATATAAAAAAATCGATAAGTCTTCTTTTATTTTTTTTTGGTGGGTGGTCTTGGCAAATATATCGATTGGTAATAAGATATTCAGTGAAGTTATTATCAGAATTTTTAAAAACCCAAACCAGAATTACGAACAGAATTATGAAATAATTTTAACCATGTTTTGAAATCAATGCGGTTCCAATCTTACTGCATTGATTTCAAAATATATTCTAAAACATATTTCAAAATATATTCTAAAATATATATTCCAACTATATTAAAGCTACAAGTAACTATTTCCATATCTACAAGTGTTTCATCAAATTCACCAAAAAACACCACGGTCTGAAATCACTGAAATGGTAAGATAAGAACCAACCTATTACAATCTACTGCATGAATTCCAGCACCAAGAAGTATTTTCCAATTCACAACAAAAACTCGACAACAACAACAACAACAACAAAAAAAAAGATTACCCCAAACACGACAAAACTACGTAAAACGCCTGTTTTGCATTCGGCAAATCAGAAATCAGGGACAAATTTCGGGCGGGAGAAAACTACCTAGCCCACCAGCACCAACGCAACGACTACCTTTTATTTTTTACATTTTTACTTTTTTTTTTTATTTTGTTTACCTTTTTAACTTTTTTCACATTTTTAGTTTATTTAAACTTTTTACATTTTTTTTACATTTTTACTTTTTATTTACCTTTCCACCTTTTTCTTCAACCTATTAACCTTTTGTTTACCTTTTTTATCTTTTTAACTTTTTTTACCTCTTTAATTTTTTTCAATTTTTTTTGCTTTTTTTTCCTCCCAAGTAAACGAACACATGATGCAACGCGACACTAAAACAAGGCAGTGACAGGGCAATTTGGATGCAACCGTATGGAAGAATCTTCGCAAAAGTTAAATTGAAAAATATTGCACCTCCGAAACTGACGTTGGAAAATGTGGTTTACTTTGTCGGGAAGGAAGAGAGAGAGAGAGAGAGAGAGAGAGAGAGAGAGAGAGAGAGAGAGAGAGAGAGAGAGAGAGAGAGAGAGAGAGAGAGAAGACAAGCCTGACGAGAATGGACAGACATAGGCAGGACAAAATATAAATAGGATTATAATATAGTTAGACACAAGAGAGAGAGAGAGAGAGAGAGAGAGAGAGAGAGAGAGAGAGAGAGAGAGAGAGAGAGAGAGAGAGAGAGAGAGCAAGCATACGAAACCTGAAGAGACGGGACAGACAAGACACAATTTAGATAAATGTATAATACACTTATACACTCCAGACACACAATAGAGAGAGAGAGAGAGAGAGAGAGAGAGAGAGAGAGAGAGAGAGAGAGAGAGAGAGAGAATTACGTGTCTGTGAAAAGCCTACTATGATCAAGGAAAGAAGAGGTGAAGACCTACATTGCTATAAGCTTATAGCTTATGCCGTGGGAAGCCACCACCAGAGAAGACTAAAAGGAACGGCAAATGGAAATGGAAGAGAGAGAGAGAGAGAGAGAGAGAGAGAGAGAGAGAGAGAGAGAGAGAGAGAGAGAGAGAGAACGGATTGGTAGGTTTGAGTAGACGGAGAAAGCACTGGCTGAGAAGCCTTACGTGAACTGAAGCTCTCAAACTC
>NC_089762.1:41363390-41405890 GCF_040412425.1 Macrobrachium rosenbergii | reverse complement strand
AAAACCAGTATGCATTTGCCATCAAATAAAGTTCACAAAAATAATTATTTCACACCAAACTCGTCTTAAAGAGAGAGAGAGAGAGAGAGAGAGAGAGAGAGAGAGAGAGAGAGAGAGAGAGAGAGAGAGAGAACGCGATAACAGCGGGGCAACTTCCATAGGATATCTTATACGCCATAATGTGGAACCAGATTAACCGGTTGTACGAGAGAGAGAGAGAGAGAGAGAGAGAGAGAGAGAGAGAGAGAGAGAGAGAGAGAGAGAGAGAGAGAGAGAGAGAAAAGACATATTTTTCATTATATAATAGCGTTAAAATGGATAAAAAAATAACTAATACGTACAGAAATCAATGTATTTATAGGTATTGACCATTTTCATACGAATCTGACAACGTACGCAAACTGGGAGCGGATTGTGCGCTATAGCCTATAGCCCAGCGCTAATTGGGGGAGGGAGGAAGCGGGAGGGAGTAGGGGGAAGGAAGGGAGTAAGGAAAAAGGGGGGGATTGAAGTTGAAGACTGCGTGGGTGTTATTCAAATTAGATGACAAGGAAGAGGGGTGGAAAGGGTTGAAATAGAAGAGGGAAAGATTCGTCGAAAAGAAATCTCTCTCCATTCTCATCTTGCAAAATATTAGTCTCCGTTGGCTGTACATCATTTACAGGTTGAGGTGGATGTCCAAGCTGCTATTATTACTACTACTATTGCTGCTACTAGTAATAGTATTACTGCTATTACTAGTAGCAGCCGGAAGATCACAACACCAGCAAGCGCGGGAACTACCAAGGAATGTGGAGAACACATTTTTAGCTTAAAGTGAATGTCTATGCTATTGCTGCTATTAATACTATTACTACTATTATTGCTGCTATTTCTGCTACTACTAGTAATGGCAGCCGTAAGATCAGAACGCCTGGCCAGCCTGGGAACGTCCAAACAATGGAGAGAACAAACAACTCACTCGAGCCCAAGACAAAAGAGAAGAGGGGGCTCTTAAAATATCTGGAAATGAAAAATAAAAGAAAAAAAAAACCGTTGAGCGCGATATCAGATGTTCTTATAGCCCATAATTCTCTCTATTGTTCCGTCGTTTTGTTCTTGTTCTCCTTCGGCCCTAACCCCCCAAACCCCAACCAACCCCGTCCTACCCCCGAAAAATAAACCCGTACCTAAAAAGTACGAAACACCATCGGCCGCTTCGGCATAAGGCCTTCTCTCTCTCTCTCTCTCTCTCTCTCTCTCTCTCTCTCTCTCTCTCTCTCTAAGAAACGCCATTAGCCGGTTCAGCATAAGGCCCTCGCTCTCTCTCTCTCTCTCCTAAACACCATCGGCCTCTCTGCATAAACACCATCGGCCACCTCTGCATAAGGGCCACCCTCTCTCTCTCTCTCTCTCTCTCTCTGCGAGACACCACCGGCCGCTTCGGCATAAGGCCCCAATCTCTCTCTCTCTCTCTCTCTCTCTCAAACTCGATTCACACACACACACACACACACACACACACACACACACACACACACACACTGTTACCTATTATGCATCGTCTGGTAAACACACAAAGCAAAGGGAAAATACTAAATCGAAAAAAAAAAAAAAAAAAAAAGCGGAAAGCGCTCAGACAATGGCGAGCGGGAATAAGCATAGCCGATCGATATATTGTGCACTACTACTGCTATTTAAACTGCGTCCCCGAAATGCAGCACATGTGTTTCGTCAACAGGTGACAGCTATGAAAAATAGAGAGAGAGGGAGTGATTAATTATTATTATTATTATTATTATTATTATTATTAAGAAGTATTGCGGGAGTATCTTTGGTTGTATATGGGGAATGAAAAAGAAATGAGGGAGAGATGAATTAATGTGTTTGGGTGAAGAGCAAAGATGATTGATGTACTGTCGTAATTGAGTATAGTTACGCGCGCGCGCACGTACTTTATATATATATACACAGTTTATAAAAGGATGTAACATATACATATACATATATATATGTATATGTTACATCCTTTCATAAACTGTATATCCACGTGAAAACCCAACCCCCCCCAAAAAACATCCGCCTCCCTCGTCCTTTGATATCACGAACCAAAAATAAAAAAACTCCTAATGCGTTTGATATCACCATCAATAACATTATATCCTGGAGTTAGCACACTGCAGGCTATTTATTATTATGCAAACGCAAAAAAAAAAAAAAAAAAAACAACACGCCGAATCCACAAGAGAGGGAGAAAAAAAACTTACTATCCGAATAAAACCAGGTAAATCAAATCTTTTTTTAATGGCCCCCCAAAAAACAGGCCCAAAATTGTACACTAATTGGTCGTATCATTTTAATTAATTAACCTCCCAATAAAACTGGAAACAAAATTAGTTTCAAACGACCGCCATCTCTCTCTCTCTCTCTCTCTCTCTCCCCATTAAATCACTATGGCGTGATACAACGATCCCACGAGCGAGCTAGCCAGAGAACATGCGCGCGCATACGTACAAAAGCGGCCAATATGGCGATGGAGGTCTTCGAAAATCACTGAAACGGGCAAAAGTCATATTCTGGATTATAAATGAAACGCTGTACTGAATTTTCATAATAGTTCACTGAAACTCACTGAGAAGGGCATAAACTATGATCCGGATTTCAAAAAAAAAAAAAAAAAAAAAAACCACTGAACCTAATTTTCACGACAATTAAAGAGTATAAAACGAAGCGGAAATACTTATGGTAACGCTAGCTTGACATAATAAATTTACATTACAAGAGGGATGAACAGCCCACTATTATATGGAATAGCGTAAGCAAATTACAACAGCAACTGTATAGCATTCTTTAATAAACATGATCGAAACGACCTTTGAAACAGAATGATAACTATCACCTATATACATGTTTATACATATACATATACATACACACACACACACACACACACATATATATATATATATATATATATATATATATATATATATATATATATATATATATATATATATATATACATATATATTAGTGAGAGAAAAGAGAGAGAGAGAGAGAGGTACGCCAAAATACATCAATTAATTCAATATATAAAAATCAATACATCCCAAAGGAGAAATATACCACGGCTTCCAAAAACTTACTTTAGTTCCCTCAATTTAAATGATATTAAACTATGAATCTTCCTTTATTCTCGTCTGGAGAATAAGGAGCGAAAATCCTTGAAACCCTTCGAAATAATAATAATAATAATAATAATAATAATAATAATAATAATAATAATAATAATAATAATAATAATAATAATAATAATAATAAGGCTGAAGTATACGTAAATTAAAAAGCCATCTTCCATTTCTAGTTGAAATTACGAGAAACTGATATATACTATTCTAGAAATTGAAGTTGAGAGAGAGAGAGAGAGAGAGAGAGAGAGAGAGAGAGAGAGAGAGAGAGAGAGAGAGAGAGAATGTCTGATAATCGTGATTTTCATGACATTTGTCACGTGATAAGCAAAATACAAAAATATAAGTTAAAAATTAATATATATTATATATGTATTATGTATGAATATACTGTATATACATATACAGTATATACATACATACATACACAATATACATATGTATATTCCCTAACGAATACATTTTAAAGATTGCAGGAAGAAACCACACACACACTTTGTAGGAGAAAAAGTTCAAAAAGTGCAGCTTCATATTAAGTAAATTACCCTTATGAACGAAAGGATAAAAAAAAGGAAAACTTAAATTAGCACAAAGTTCGTCCGTAAGTTTCCCCACACGATCTTCGAAGAACTTGAAAATCACACCAAAAAACAAGTTTGAAAAAGAGAGACTTTGTTTTTTTCTCTCCAGAAGGTCGAGTACAGAAAGCTCACTCACTCCTCTCTCTCTCTCTCTTTCTTCTAAACCCTCTACCCTTGAAGAGCGAGAAACTTTTCTCATCTTGGGAAGAGGGAAAGTTTTAGTAGTACTTTCTTTTTTTTTTTTTTTTTTTTCAAAGTCTCCAAGTCTGGCTACTTCAAATCATGCGGGCCAAAGCCAAAGCCAAAGCCATTACTTCATTCTACTTCTGCGTTGTTTGTTTTAAGACGCGAGAAGATACGATTCCGTTAAGGGAAGCAACCGTTGATATAGGTTACGTACGAGTTTTGGTTACGATTTTCGTACAGGTTACGTACGAGCTTAAGTTGCGATTTTCGTACATGTTACGTACGAGTTTGTTATGATTTTCTTACAGGTTACGTACGAGTTCAAGATAGGATTTCCGTACAAGCTACGTACGAGTTCAGATACGATTTTCATACAGGTTCCTAATTCGTAAAATGTGTAGAAAAAATAGTAGACTATCGTCCTAAATGAGAGAGAGAGAGAGAGAGAGAGAGAGAGAGAGAGAGAGAGAGAGAGAGCCAAGCCATCGGAATGACGATACTGCCATAAATTAAAACTGGCTTTTGAAAAAGGAAACCGAAAGCGGCAACGAAACGCGTTAATTAAATCATTGCAACCAGTGAATGTTAGCGGTGGCGTCTCTCTCTCTCTCTCTCTCTCTCTCTCTCTCTCTCTCTCTCTCTCTCTCTCTCTCGCTATACACTCGGCCTGACAGGCGGCATCAGTTGGATGTTGACATCTCTCGTCCTAAGGAACTGGGGGAACTCCATATAAAAGTGAATCGAAGCTGGGGAGAGAGAGAGAGAGAGAGAGAGAGAGAGAGAGAGAGAGAGAGAGAGAGAGAGAGAGAGAGAGAGAGAGCTGAATAGCATGGCTAACAATGGGAGGAATCAATAACACTAGAAAAGAGAAAAAAAAGAGTACAGTACGCAGAGTACGAATCGAGAGCACTTTTATAAAATAGGAAAATCAAGGCACACAATAACACATCAACCAGAGGGTTGGCAATTAAGCGATGAATATGGTAATGAGAGAGAGAGAGAGAGAGAGAGAGAGAGAGAGAGAGAGAGAGAGAGAGAGAGAGAGAGCCGTCAATGAGATCCGAAAGAGCTTCAGGGTCACGCCTGAAGACGAAGTAGGAGACGAGCGCGCGCGCGCGCGCTTACGTTAAAAAAGAAAGGAAATGGGGACGTGAAGGACTCCTCCCCACCCCTGTCCCACCCCAAGGAGAGGGTGTGGGGGGGTGAGAGGAGACGCAAGACAGGGAGGAGAGACAGACAGGGGGGAGATGGTTCTCCCTGTGACACCTGATACGTAGGTATCAGGTATCAATTGCAGAAGCTACAACCGCCATCGACCTCCATCTTACACACCACGCGCTAACTGCCAACTAATTTTGATGGCAGAGAGAGAGAGAGAGAGAGAAGAACCTCGTGGTATGGTCGCGTCTCTGCCTTTTGTCTTTCGATGCTCTGTTCTGATGTGCATCGTCTCTCTCTCTCTCTCTCTCTCTCTCTCTCTCTCTCTCTCTCTCTCTAAGGCCTCCGACATGATGACGTCACGGGGTTATGTGGGCTTGGATGTTAGGGGAAATGGTGATTACATGGGACGGTTATGGCAGTACATTACAATACTAAATATAAATTAGACATGTAATACATATATAAAATAATAACATTAATAAAATATTAAACTAATTGTAAATACAAAGTATTAACAAGCACAAAACAACTCAGATAACGCGTATTTCCGCCAAAGTCTAATTCATAGGAACAAATGTTTTCAGCAACCACATATGATTATAAAGTTGTTGGGATTCAAACGAAATTTGACAGGTTAAGAGAAGGCGTAATTTTTTTTTATCAGACTTCCTTTCTTTGCAGAAATTTTTGGTTTAAAAATTAACGATAATGGTGCATGAGGTTTAGGTTTAGGTATAAGTTAAATAAACCTAATGGCGAGTGAGGTTTCGGGTTAAGCTTGTAAACCCACCCAAACCTTAAAATGTTCGTTGTTTGAGAAATTACGTTCCAGTGTCTCCTACAAGTTGAATTCCTATTTCTTCCATAATCTAATCACTTGCTCCCAATGACGAGACCCACTACTAGGTTAAATTCTGCGTTAATGACGTTAACAACATGACATAACGAACAGATACGCATAAAAAAACTACCCATCACAAAAAAAACATAACCATCTCTGTGGACATAATTACGCAATACATCTTCAACAATACGCCGTTAACACATTTTTATTTTCTTGTTGTCAGCTGAGAAAACTGTCAAAATGGAAACAAAAAGACCTTTCAAAAAGAAAAGCAAAGAAAGAAAGAGGACAAATTGCAAAACAGCATAGCAGAACATTGCTGCACAAAACACGTGCGTATATGGCCTGCAGTGGGTGATTCTGCCAGCTGAGAGTTTCTTGATGAAAGGTCGCCTAGATGAATGCAAGGGTATAATGAATGGGGCTTGTTTGTTTGTTTGTATACATACACACATACATACATACATACAAACATACACACACATGCATATATATCTATATATTAGAAATATTCCATGGAAAGCACTGTCGAATAACTAGAGATAACATTTTATATATAAAAAAATATTAATACCATTTCTCAAAAAGGATGTACTAAAATGCAAATGACAAGATAAATCCCAAAGAAACAAAAAATATATATATTAATTTTGTTGAAGAAATTGTACTTCTAAAGTTAGTCCAATAACGGGAAATATCTCAGACTCGCAACTACTTGCAATAAAACGTAAACAAAATGGATTTGTGGCGTCCAGTATTTTGTTACTACATTTAATACATACGCATATACATATATAAATTCAATATTTATGGTATTACGTTCTGACACAATGAAGTTCCCTCATAAGAATGTACGCACGCCCGCCGAGCAGAAATGAATGTTAAAAAGACACAAATTACTCCTAAATGAAACAGGGAGTGCCACGGTGCCACTCTGGCAAGGAAGGACAGATCTGTCGACTTCTGTATTCTTCCCCCTCCTCCCTCCCCCTTCCCACCCCCCGGCTTTTATTCACCACATTCTTCCCTCTCTTCTTCTCATCCTCTCCCACTTCAAAATAATCCCACTTGACCTCTCTCTCTCTCTCTCTCTCTCTCTCTCTCTCTCTCTCTCTCTCTCTCTCTCTCTCTCTCTCTCTCTTCCAAAAATCCATATAGTTATTACTCCCCCAGGGTAATTCGTACTTAAAAACGCCAACAATCCCCCACTTTTCACGACCCACCAAGACTTAAAAATGACACAAGGAGAATTCCTTCTTTTGCCCATAACCACGACAGAAAATGTTTGATACAAATTTATCAGTTATTCAGCAAATGCTTCCTTCCCTTCAAGCAGCAAAGCATTAATGGAGGAATGTAATTCGATCATTATTAAAATGCGATCATTGGGAAAAAAGTTTTTTTTTTCTATGTAATGGGTTACTTATCAAAGATAATGTTTCATTCTGTTTATGTAGCCGAATCAATGTTATATTCACATTATATTCTGTACTTAAAATGAGTTCGGTGTTGATTCTCTCTCTCTCTCTCTCTCTCAGTGATTGTTTTTCTTGGCGTCTGAATAAAATAAAATGTAAATTTTTGCAATCAGTAAGATTGAAAAAAGGTCGAACATCAAAAGCCCACTGAGAATAAGATCAAAGATCTTGCAATTCTAATTTACATCTCGGAGTTTCCAAATGATTTTTAATGGATTACCAGTAAAACAACCTTTTACTTACACCATACTGTTTGTTTCTATTTAGCTACTTTAATAAAACTTATGAAGAAACAACGCTTGAACTCTTTAACATTCTTGGTTACAGAAACCCAGTTATCAAACTGCTGAAATTACCTCAAAATGACATACCGTGACTAATATAAAATATTATATGGAACTATCTTTATACGATCATGAGATACAAATAATAATAGTGAAAGAAACTACAGCAGTAAATTGTGGAGATGTAATATAGGAATAGGCTGTCCCTAGATCTGCTGTCATGCGTAACTTTGCCCTTTTATAATAGGCCTGGGAACATTTTTACATATATTCATGGCACTGACAAAACCTCATGTGTAATTAAGCAATCACCTCAGTCTCCTAACCTGAGTGGGTTCGAACCCCACACAATTAATGTTTCTTTAGTTATTTCCTTTTTGGATTTCAGGGTTTACTCTAGAAAGTATATCTAAAAATATTAGGATATAAACGAGTTCAGAGAAATTATATATATATATATATATATATATATATATATATATATATATATATATATATATATATATATATTACTTTTCTTTCAACATGAGACAATCTGTTTTGTTGGACCTCACGATGCCTTTTCATGTTAAAACATCTTTCATTTGTGACCACAAAAATATAAAATAATTCATTATCATGCTTCTAGAAGCCACTGGCTATAGGACATCAATCTGCATATCCACGGAACATAAGGCACTATTAACACACTGTGAAATGATCTACCAATAAAATCCTTCGTTCTTATATGAATTACTAAACATAATAATATGAAGGGAATATACGAATACTTTATTTTTCTTTATTAGAGATTATAAAAAATGTTTATTTTTCTTCATAAGAGATGAAAAAAAATTGTGTCTCTTTATAAATGACAAAAATGTATTTATTTTTCATTATAAGAGATGATAAATTTTTTTTGTAAGAGAAATTGTTTCTTAAGTAAATAAATAAATTTATTTTTTTCACAAGGGATGATAAAATAAATGTTTATTTTCTCTTTATAAGAGACGAAAAAAACTATTTTTTTTCTAAAATCGCAAAGCAAGAAAATGACGAGTCGTCACCGACGGCGCATGCGCGATCACAAGAGCACCAGCATCATCAGCATCCTTTACAACTCTCCCCTCCCCAACCTCCCCCTCCCCCATTTTCCTAATTCCTTCCCCTTTTTCCAGTCCCTCATCTTTCCATTCACCTTCCCTCTCCCCCTCCCATCCCCTCCTCTCTCTCTCTCTCTCTCTCTCTCTCTCTCTCTCTCTAATATTTCCGTCCACTCACGGCCCAGGATCACTACTTCATAACTTAAAACCTCGTCTACTCCCCCCACCCCTTCTCAACCTGTCTACCCCCTTCCCCCCCGTCCCCACCCCTCCCATTCTCCCCTCATCCCCTCACCCCTCCCCTATTAACACATCCCCATCCAGAGCAACTAAAGCCCTCTCTATGCAAGCATCCATACCACCACCGCCCACCCGCTCCATTTCTCCCCTCCCTTTCCCCTCCCCTCCCCTCCCTCCTCCTCCTCATCTCCGCGCTCTTAAAAACCCCCTCCTCAAAAGCCACTCTTGGAAGCAACCCCCTCCTTCCCCTTCTTCAGTGTCTCTTCCACCTCCTTTCACCCTTTCCAATTCCTTTTCCTTCTGAAGAATATCCTCCTCCTCCTCCTCCTCCCTCTCTCTCTCTCTCTCTCTCCCATCCACTCAGCAGCAACGCTGTGCTAGAGGGTCCTTGGGGAAGGGGTGTGCCTGGGATAGGACGCAACTTGACTGGGGGGAAGGGAAGGAATGGGAAAGAGGGAAGGAAGAGGAGGGGAGGAGGGAGGAGGAGGAGGGGTAAAGGGGGGAGGGGGTCGCCTTTTTAATTGGTTGCGGGCCGGCCCTCGAGACCTCCCAGCTCAGATTGATCGCTCCTGTATACCCGCCCGCACGACTCACGATCCCCCTCCCAGTCCCCCCCGCCCTCAAAACCCCCTCCTACACACACCCCTCCCACATACCTCCTCTCCTCCCCCTCCCCGTCCCCAGTTTCTTCCAACTCATATCGCTGAAACGTCTTCTGCTCTTCCGTCGATCCGGACGGAGGCTCTCGACAACGTCTCTCCCCACCCTTCCCCTATCTACCACCCCTTCTCCCACCCACCCAACCCCCTTCCCCCAATTCTTACAAAATGCGTCAGTCGCTCGCTCGTGATTTTTTCTTTATATTTTTTAAAGAAGGTATATATAAATGCAAAGGTCAAATTAAAGAAAAAGAAAAAAGAGCAAAAACGATTAGAAAGGAAAAGGCAAAAGTGAAAATAAATATGAAGGTAAAAGAATATAAAAAAGGTTAAAAGGTTAAATTAAAAAGGAAGGGAGACTGGTGATAACTCTCTCTGGAACTGAAGGAATTTCAAACCAGGAGAACGAAAGAGATATGAACAAATCACAAAAATCCGTTCACGTCAATTTTGATTTGTATGGATGCTCGTTTTCTCTTTCCCCCTTTTACTTGATCCTAGATATATTTCAGTTATAGTCTTTTTATATATATATATATATATATATATATATATATATATATATATATATATATATATATATATACACATGCATCAATCACACATGAATAAAGGAAATATAGAAATTATACACTTTGACATGTATTCTTCAGTTTAAATCTGAACAAGATGAAATTCAACAACGTATTCCAAAATAAGATCAGAGGTTAATGATCCCAATTAGAAATAGTAATGACTGCATTATTATTATTATTATTATTATTATTATTATTATTATTATTATTATTATTATTATCATACAACATGAAAAGCAAAATAAAATTTTTTTTTCCCGCATCTGACGAATCCTGTTTCTATTTTTTCCAATAAATTCGCCTTGAGTTTATTAATATATTATATTATTATAAAAATCCGCCCTGAGTCTCTTTGATTCTACTGTATTGTATACGGATTACCTGCCATTATATATCAGGTAAGGTGACGGTGACGTGGAAAGTGTCGTTAATATCATCTTCTACCCTCAAACTACCGTGGGAAATGAACCAAACCACAGCCGCACCCGCAAAATTCCACTTATTTTTTGTGTCACTTTACGGAACTTACGCCTGGCTGCTCTTAAAAAACGAAAAAACGCACTCGCAGGTAACTGGGTATTCGTAAAAAAAAAAAAATACACACAAACACACACAGGTAAAGACTACGCCACAATTCACCTTCCCGTAACTACTATAACAGAAGGTTATGTAAACAAGAGGTTGCTTGGATGAAATTGAGGAAAAGTGGCCCCCCCCCACAAAAAAAAATGGAGAAAAAAACTATTACTGCCACGTTATCCTTAAAGAAATGAGCTAATTGCAGTCACACCGGGGAAACTACAATGTTTACTCAAAAAGGAAGAGTCTGGCTAATGACCGAAACAGATTTTAGTTCAGTTCGTCGACAATGTTCACAGTGCCAGATGGCTTGATTTTTCTTCAAACTTCCGCTCAAGTTTCCGAAATTGTTGAAAATTACAGCCAAAAGTAACATTAAAATAAAAAAAAAATACATTAACAGATAACCCATTTACCGTATAATGTGTCTACACAGACTGGTAATGAACAACTCATCACTGTATAGTTGCATATTCTGAAACGTCAGCCTCGACAACATGAAAATGAAAGTGTGGTACTTCCTACACGCAAGGAAAAGTGATATGGAATAAGCACTTAACAATATAATTGAATTGTGAGTTATGCTATGCTTGAAAACTTCATACTGGGGCCTCTGTGTCTGTGTAATATATATATATATATATATATATATATATATATATATATATATATATATATATATATATATATATATATATATATATACATATACATATACATATATATATACATATATACATATATATATATATATATATATATATATATATATATATATATATATATATATATATATATATATATATATATATATATATATATATATATATATATATATATATAGAGAGAGAGAGAGAGAGAGAGAGAGAGAGAGAGAGAGAGAGAGAGAGAGAGAGAGAGAGGTGAAGCTTACCCAGAATGCCACATGGCTGTCCACCATCAAATTACCACAACTCCCCACCTAAAACATTAAATCAAATAAGTACTGTACTCTTTGTATTTACAGCGCTTTTACTAACAAAAGCAAGGTCCCTCATTGGGTGCAACTTCTCAAAGCTTACGTTTTCATGATTCTAATAAGAAGAAAATGTAACTAAGACCAAGTTACGCAGTTACGAACACAGCAATTGAAAGAATTCTGGACCTGACTTTTATAGGGGGAACGATAACTATTTATACAATACCTATTAAACCACACATAAATTTAGCGTTGGATATCAATAAATCTTTACACAGTTACTCTGAAAATGAGAGTCTGGAGTCTGCCTTCAAAATATAGCGAAACTTTAAAAATTTAAAAAACCATTAAAAACGAATTAACCTGACGCATGGACATACGGAAGTACCCTTGACACCCAAAAGATATATTTCGGTCCTACGAATAAAGTTATTCAAATCTTATCATAATCGGCATCTAATGACGAATTTACTGCGGACTGAGCTTAGGGCATGAACGGAATATCTTTGAGGTTAGTGGAATGAAACCAGTCGGTCCTTCCACTTAAAGTATTGACGCATCTTTCGCGTAAACTATACAGGTGAACCTTTCTAAAAGTTTACGTTTCAGGATTCTAAGCAATATATATATATATATATATATATATATATATATATATATATATATATATATATATATATATATATATATATATATATATATATATATATATATATATATATATATATATATATATATATATATATATCCCGCCACTGAAGGCAACAACTTCTTCGTTTATTTCCTTTTGAGAAATAAGCTTGTATAAACTTGTCCAAAAAAAAGTTGTAAGGGAATCGACAAATGAACAGGCCACTGTGGCTGTTAAATATACATAATAATAATAATAATAATAATAATAATAATAATAATAATAATCTGAAGCCACCTACATAAAGCAAGAAAGTAGCGCAAACAGGAAGAGAGAAGTCAGCTGGATTTCTCCAACAAAAATAATAAAAAAATGTTATCAAATGCGTCCCCGCCCACCGTTTTCTATCCGCCCGATCTTGGCTACCCCTCCAACGCCCCTTCCCCCCGCCCACCCAACCACCCACACCCCTCAGGCTACTATCTCCTCCCCCTCCTCCTCCCTCTCCTCCTCCTCCTCATTCCTGCAGGAAGATCAAGGCGTGACTTGCAAGGAAGGTGACAGTGAACTCTGGAGACGAACTCTCTCTCTCTCTCTCTCTCTCTCTCTCTCTCTCTCTCTCTCTCTCTCTCTCTAGAGGGAATTCCCTTCGCGCCAGGAAATGGGTTCACTTCGTTCTCTAAGTGGCTGTTTCTCGAAACGATTAACAAATGAAAAAGTGGAAGGGTTTGGTAACCTAAATAACAAAAAAAAAAACCCAGGAAGAACTTAATAAATAACAATGGCAAGAGGCGTTATTTCACCAGCTCGCGTTACTTCTCGACTCGAATGGGGATGTTAATACAGTAATAACGGTGACTCATTCCTCACTGCACAAAAGAGAGAGAGAGAGAGAGAGAGAGAGAGAGAGAGAGAGAGAGAGAGAGAGAGAGAGAGAAACAAGAGAACAAACAAACAAATACACAATCACAAACAAAGAGAACATCATCAACATCATTCTAACGCCTTCCCAACATCCTAAATGATCTCAGTGACGCCTGTGCAAAAAATTCTTCAGCCCGAACATCAAAATACCTAGATGGCAGTATCTGGCAACGACGGCAATGACATCTTCAGAAACCCATTGGTCATTCGACTGCTCAGCATTCAAGACGAATACATACGTGTCATTCGCTATGACTCATCAATCAGGGCAGTTTCAAGGATCCTGCAGCAGGTAAAATCCGAGATAAATAAGTAAAGTACATTGAGGACTGAAGGAATGCGGGAACACAATCTTAAAAAGCGTAAGGCATACCAAGTGACATTCGCTCTATCGATTCGGGTCACTAAATTCTTCATAAAACGGCTGTCTTCGCGAGGCTGAAATGCCGCTACGATTCTCTAGGAGGCGAAATTACAAAGCATCGATCATCAAAGAACACGAAAACAAAGGAACAGCAAAACACGTCCCCGAAGCGACGACGACGAGTGAAGTAATGTTGAAAAGCATCTACCAATTGATTTGTATTCAGTTGCTTTGCTCCTTCTCATCCATAAACAGAATTCGTATACCCACTTCGTATACAAGATGTCTCGGGGTTTTGCTTGCTCATTGCCAGCCAATAATCAAAGTTCTCTCTCTCTCTCTCTCTCTCCACGTCTCTATACAAAGTTACGTAGTTTCAATTAGTCGCCCCCTCTTTGAATAATTCATGAAAGTGTGAAGTCTTCCATCCCGCTTATTTAAATTTCTTCCAAAACAGCGTCCGGTGAAAAGAAACCATTGGAAGATTGCTGACTTTGCTACAGGAAATATTCGACCTAGTTAAATGAAGATAGCAATAAACACACTGGTGACCTTTCTACAGGAAATATTTGAACTGGTCAAAAGAAGATGCCAATAAACGCAATGACTTATCTACAGGAAATATTTGATTGCTGACGAATGTACGCTGATTTTGCTACACGAAATATCTGATTCGGTTAAAGAAGATAGCAATAAACACATGGCTGACTTTGCTACAAGAAATATTTGGTCGCAGACGACCGAACGACTCTTCGCGGTCGCTATCAAAAAAGCGTAGCGAAAATCACTATAGTCCCGCCAAATACGGACGCGAAACACCGCCGTCGACAACAGTGCGCCTGTCATTAAGCGGTCTTCGACTCTGGAAAGAGCTAAAGAACTCTAGCAAAGTCGAGAGCGCCATAGAGGGGATGATTCAACGCCTAGCATACATTGTACCTTGCTTGTGTACCTTTTACAGCGTATCGTAGACGGTACTGAAAGGTTCTTCGCGGTGCATCGTCGGGACCCAAGTACGGTGCTTCCTGATATCTTACTCTTTCTCTTTCGTTCCCTCCTTTATCCAACTCCTCTTTTACCTGTCCAATTTCTTCAACTTTATTTCGCCCCATTCGCCGACTTTCCGGTACGAATCAACGTTTCTGGGAGAGGAGCATTAAGGGATCACCTTGTCCCATGACTCGGCTTTCTTTTGAGAACCAACTGTTCTGGGGAGCATTATGGGAATCAAGCAACATGATTCGTACATGATTCGTTAGCCACGTCAAAACAACCCATCATAAATAACAATAACAAAAATGAATAACTAATAACAAGCACTTCGCTGGGGCATTATGGGAATCAAGCAATATGACTCTCCAGCCACGTCAAAAAAATAAATCATTAATAACAATAACATGATGAATAACTAAGAACAAAATGAATAACTCATAACATACCAGACCTGGTCAGTCCTAATTACCATTCATTACCACACACACCTGTGGACGTATGTATTCCGACCGTCTTCCTTGTAACAAACTTTTTTTTTTTTTTATAAGCTGTCGAATGCCACCACTCATATCGCGATCGACTGAACTCTTCGATATGTTTATCCTTCTGTCCAGGAATAGCGTCGACTAGAAAGAGGTCCGTCAATTAATCAATCCACTTCCTCAAACCGATTGTACTGTAAGCTTGTGACGGCGTTGTCGCGTCACGGAATATCCTAAGAGCCCAGGGAAGTCTTGATGGAAAGACGTCATGTTTACACACACACACACACACACACAACGAAACACCGAATGGTGGTAGGCCTTGCTAAGTAAAGGACAGTAAGTCGAAAGGCCTAGTACCACTCCGTTGTTTCACTTTCCTTCGTACAGCATTTGCCTTTATTTATATATTTATTACGTTCCATATTTTCGTGTAATATATATATATATATATATATATATATATATATATATATATATATATATATATATATATATATATATATATATATTTCCTTATTTTTATGTTAATAAATGTAAATTTTCATTGGAATTTCATTAAACTAAATTGGCGTATCTGTAAGTCCGCTGGATGGGAATTGCTTCATTTCACTAAAAAAAATATGTAAATAAAGACATAACTTCTTTTAAGTAATTTCCATAAGACACTTCCGAATACAAAATCAAATGTTTCCACATAGCAACATAGGCTTATCCTTTTTTTTAGGCCTCTGAAACAAAAATGGCACTGAAATCGTTCTTGCGCGGAATATAAAACGCCCTAGCTCTAGAAAAACTCAATATAAAAATAATTATTGTTATTTATTACAAAATTCAGTGGTCCTGCTTCAACTTAAGCCAGACGACCGTAGGCCTTCAGCATATATAGCTACTTTATAGTGCATGAGATTCTTCCTATATAACGGATAATTTTTTATTTGCTCTGTCAAACGCCACTCGAATTCATCATCATCATTATCATTGTTCTAGAATAAGTCAATATAAAAATAGTTAAATTTTCCCAAAAATTCAATGGTCCTGCTTCAACTCTGACCAGACGAACGTAGGTCTATGGCATGTAGCTACAGTGCGTGTGAATCTTCTTATATAACACCACTCGAACTAAATCACCACCATCATCATCATCATCATCAACTTCTCTATCCAAACTCGTCACGAAAGCACCGAACCGCGGAGTTCAACTCCTAGATGGCGTTACGGACTGCTGTCTGTGAGCGTCTCCCTTCGCAGGTTATCGGTGGGTGGAGTACGGAAGAACTCGGAGAAAACGCAGTCGCCGTGACATAATCGTTCGCTTTGAGAAAGATTTGTATTTACTTTTTTTTTGTGATTAATGGAAAATGAAACTGAGATTTTGAGTTTGCAAATTCTGACAATAAGTCAATTCTTCGCTTTGAGAGAGTTTGATGATTTTTTTTTGTGATTAATGGAAAATGAAATTGAAATTTCGAGTTTGCAAATCCAGACAACACGGCTGAATGATCTGAAAGCCGGGCAGGGATTGTGACGCCAGCTTTAGTAACCATAAATCAATGACTGCTTTTCTTTATGTTTAAATTTAAGAGCGAAGATCAGATGGATTCCGCAATGAAATGAAAGTAATACAAGCGATATTATACATTATCCGAAAATTTTAAATTCAATATTATTTCCAAATTATCAATTAAAAGTTACCTGAAGCAAGAGTCAAAACTCAATAATAATAATAATAATAATAATAATAATAATAATAATAATAACAGTTCTCAAGATAACATAATAATATTTCCAAATCATTACTCAACACAGTTCACTTACGCCATACTTCGCATAACGGCAATTCAGAAATCAAAGCTCTATAATAATAATAATAATAATAATAATAATAATAATAATAATAATAATAATAATAATAAAGATTACTCATCGCCTTGGGAACCTCCGCAAATGAAGGTTTACATTGGCAAAGGTCCTAATTCGGTGTACATAACACCTAGGCTAGCGAGCGACACCTTGCTTGCTTGCTTGCGTGCGCTCGTGTGTGTGTGTGTGTGTGTGTACGTGTGTTTGAGTGTGCCTTAGAGGACTACTTGCTAATGAGAGTTTGCCAAGAAGTAAAACACAAGGGGGGAGGAGCCTGACTTTGCTTTTTGCAGGAATGCAAGGGCGTGAGAAGCGGTGTGGGTCGCCAGAGAACGGAGGTGTTGCGGTGTGCGTTTTAATTTTCCCTCTTTTAGATTTTCTTGTGAGTGTGTGTGTGTTTTAATTTTCTCTCTTTTAGATTTTCTTGGATGTGTGTGTTTTAATTTTCCTTCTTTTAGATTTTCTTGTAAGTGTGTTTTAATTTTCCCTCTTTTAGATTTTCTTGTGTTTTAATTTTCTCTTGGATTCTCTTGTGTGTGTGTGTTTTTAATTTTCTCTCTTTTAGATTCTCTTGTTTGTAAGTGTGTGTTTTAATTTTCTCTCTTTTAGATTCTCTTGTTTGTAAGTGTGTGTGTTTTAATTTTCTCTCTTTTAGATTCTCTTGTAAGTGTGCGTTTTAACTTTCCCCCTTTTAGATTCTCTTGTAAGTGTGTGTTTTAATTTTCTTTATTTTAGATTCTCTTGTAAGTGTGTGTTTTAATTTTCTCTCTTTTAGATTCTCTTGTAAGTGTGTATTTTAATTTTCTCTCTTTTAGATTCTTTTGTAAGTGTGTGTTTTAATTTTCTCTCTTTTAGATTCTTTTATAAGTGTGTGTTTTAATTTTCTCTATTTTAGATTCTCTTGAAAGTGTGTGTGTGTGTCTTAATTTTCTCTTTTGTATTCTCTTCTTGTAAATGGGTGTTTTGATTTCCTTTTTTTATACACTTTTGAAAATGTTTTAATTTTTCTTTGATACACTTTTGTAAATGTTTACTTTAATTTCTCTTTATACTTTCGTAAATGTGTATTTTGATTTCTCTTTATACTTTTGTAAATGTGTATTTTAGTTTCTTTTAGACTTTTATAAAAGATTATTTTAATTTAACCTTTTATATGTGTAAAAGAGTATTTTAATTTAACCTTTCATACTCTTTCATAAGTGTGTTTTAATTATCTTTTATACTCTTTTTGTAAATGCGTGTCTTAGGTTTTCTTTTATATTCCTTTATGTTTTTTTAATTCCCCTTGTTATATATCTGTACTCTAATATCGCTTTTATAACCTTTTATAAATGTGTATTTTAATTTCTGTGTTATATTCTTTTACAAATGTATTTAAATTTCTCTTTTATAACATTTTGTAAATGTGTGTTTTGATTTCTCCTATATATTCTTTCATAAATGTGTATTTTAATTTCTCTTTTATACTTCCATAAAGGTGCGTTTCAATTCCTATTCTAAACTGTTGTAAATGTGTGTTAATTTCTCTTCTATATTCTCTCATAGATGTGTAGTTAATTCTATTCTATACTCTTATCAATAAGGCGGCGTATTTCAATTTCTCTTTTATTTTGGAAATTGTATTTTAATTACTTTTACACTTTTTAATTTTTTTTTATAAATGCAGGCGTCCCGCTCACCTCCCCGCTAAGGGAAGTTTTAGGATACGGTTTTATAAAATAATTGTTGTTAATTGCATACATACGATTTTTAATCTATTCCTGAACAATCTTAAATGTGGTATGTTTCTTTGGTTTTCTGAAAAGAAAACTGTTTTGCCTGCTTTGTATGTCCGTCCGCACTTTTTTCTGTCCGCACTTTTCCTGTCCGCCCTCAGATCCTAAAAACTAATGATGCTAGAGGGCTGCATATTGTTATGTTGGTCATCCACCCTCCAATCATCAAACATACCAAATTGCAGCCCTCTAGCCTTAGTATTTTTCACTTTATTTAAGGTGTATCTGGCAACGATATAGTCCATGCCACCACCAGGCCGTGTTTAAGGTTTCATGGGCCGCGGCTCATGCAGCATTATACCGAGATCCATCGAAAGATAGATCCATTTTCGGTGGCCATGACTATACGATGTGCAGAAAACTTGATTGCGCCGAAGAGACTTTGGCGCATTTTTAAATACTTTCCAAGCTGGAGTCTTATTCAATCATTCCCGCTTCAACTAAAACAAGTTCCAGTTTTAATCACATAACGTCTGATTAGAATAAAGTCCAATTTTAATAGGGAGAAAAATCGCCCATTTTAAAACACGCAAATATGGGATCGACATTTTAACGGAGTACATGAATGTTTTTTTCAAATAATCGTAATCCTTTCATTATTAATTGAACATTATTAATAAAAAAAAATGGCGTTCATCCGTTGTTGCCGGTCGCAATATTTTTGTTATACTTATTTTAAGTAACGATAATAATAATAATAATAATAATAATAATAATAATAATAATAATAATAATATTAATCCTGCAATAATCCTGTTATTTCGTTGCTATCATTATCACAGTAGAGAAACCATGTATTAATACAATTAATATCGCGCACAACATACTGAAAGTGAAAACTTCTATCCTTTCACTTTTTTTAAAGAGCTATTCTCCACCAACGTGAAAATTGTGAGAGACAACCTTCAAGCAAGAGAAAAAAAAATTCATTTCCAAAATTTATCGTAACAAGCAAGAGCCATTTTCCATTCCCGTAAGTACTAAAATGGGTCCTTATGATTCCTACCTAAAACTGTATCTGGGGAATGGATATGAAAGCTTCCGTCTGGTTTCAATTCTTCCCAACTTTATCTTGTACTTAATAATTAATTTATGAGCATATCTATGTACAAGAGCTGTTTATTATCCTATGTGTAGTACTTGGGGGGAAAAAATATAGGACATACCTTCATGCCGGCATTAAACTTTAACTAAAATTCTATACACACATTCCATTCCCCCCAAAAATATATGCAAATTTATTCCGTAATCTGCATAGATTATTGCGCAGTCCTGAATCATTATATATGAAAAAACGGAGTGGGGGGGAGGGGTACCTGACTCTTATCATGCACACAAGCACAAAACTGTGTAATATCCAACGTATATCTCGCCTCTCGCCGCCGCTGTTGCTTTGGTGACTAGGGAAGGAAAAATTTATATTCATTTATATATAAATCAAAAGACGAGATACGTGCGAAAATTGTAATCCCGAAGATGAAACGTCACAGACATATGTGAAATTTATTTCGATTTCGCAAAATTTTAAATGATCGAATTTGCCGAAAGGCGATGGTCGCTCTTCCTCCTCCCTCCCCATCTCCTCCCCCCCTCTTTCCTAGCCAAGTCACAAGGTTTTTCTCTACCTCCTTGCCCCTTGGCCAAGATAGAGATGCTACAGAGAAGGAGGAAGAGGAGGAGGAGGAGGAGGAGGAGGAGGAGGAGGAGGAGGAGGAGGAGGAGGAGGAGAGAAGAGGAAGGAGTACTGTATTTTGGTATTTTTCTTTTTCTAGAAAATGCCACAACTTAGCCCCAAAGATGGCCTGGCATTTCGGGAGTAGCACCACCACCAGCAAACTATTTGAAACCCTAGGAGGAGGGCCTGGACAAGGTCCAATCCTAAGGAAGCCAAAAGCTTAACAGGAACCCCCGAAAAAAAAAAAAAAAGCAAGGGGCCGAAAGAGAGAGAAAGAGAAAGAGAGAGAGAGACAGCGAAGAAGCACCACTATTTCACAGAATCACGGCTGTTCCTGAGTTGATCGTGCGTTCTATTTTGTGGATCGGTCTAAAAAAGAACAAGTATAAAAAAGAAAATATCTTGGACAGCGACAACAAGAAGCTGGTTTAGCTAAAGTGGCTTTCAGAGAGAGAGAGGGAGGGAGAGAGAGGGTGTGTTTTTCTCTGGCGTTGTTTCGTTATTTTTACAAACAAAAACAACATCTAGGTATCTTCGTTTGCTGCAGGCACTTAAGCGAAACTTTATTTGACAATGGACATTCAAAGACAGATGTAATACGCCTTGAAAGAAATCACTTTTTCACAGAGATTTTAAGTCTAGCAAACGCCGGTGTTGGCAGTGGAATAACTGGTCCACTTCACGAAAATAATAATTGCAAGAAATGTTTGGCGATTCCACCACACTGAATAGAGATTACAGCGGAGATTATTGGCTAAATGCTAAATTTTCATCACCGCTAATTCCGGCAGAAGGTTTTGTGTAGCCCGTCCCCCTTCTCTCTCTCTCTCTCTCTCTCTCTCTCTCTCTCTCTCTCTCTCTCTCTCTCTGTGAGAGTTGCTGTGATTGCATTTATTCTTTCAATATAAATATCTTGTACACTGCAAAGGACAGCTCATCAAATATTCCAGCCAAACGAAAAATATGCTTGTGATTACGGAACTGGAACCGGGCAAATTTTCCCATTCGCTCTTATCCTCACAAAATGTAAAATGGAATTAAAACATCTAAAGTAAGGGGAAGGGGGCGGC
This sequence comes from Macrobrachium rosenbergii, assembly GCF_040412425.1. NCBI lineage: Eukaryota > Metazoa > Arthropoda > Malacostraca > Decapoda > Palaemonidae > Macrobrachium > Macrobrachium rosenbergii. The sequence goes on along the minus strand of NC_089762.1, from coordinate 41,384,319 downwards.
AGGCCCTGAGAACTACTCTCTCTCTCTCTCTCTCTCTCTCTCTCTGGTCGACTGCCTGCCGAAGTTCGATTTGACTAAGCAAACTATCGACAAAAGAAACGGAAGAAAGGAGGAAGTGGAGGAGGGGGGGAGGGGAGACACCGGAGAGAATCCCAACAGATGTAAAAAGAGGGGAAGGGGGATCGTGGGGGGTTAGGGGTGGGTTGTGGGGGTATGCCATGAAGAGGAAAAGAAAACATTCCGGGAATGCCCCAATACCCCCCTTTCTAAATACCAATGGGGATATCGTCACCAGTGGTCTCCGCCACACGACAGTTTCCACGGACAGTTTCTCTCTCTCTCTCTCTCTCTCTCTCTCTCTCTCTCTCTCTCAACACGTGTGTCATTAGCTAATTTTAACGCGTCGGGTGGCTAGCCATCGCCGACCTCCTTCCACTCGGCGATCTGTGATTGCTACACACACACAAAAAAAAAAGAAAATAAATACAAAAGAAAATAAATACAATGGACACGAAAGAACTTCAAGGTGTTCTGCATCCGAGATGTTTCCAAGATTCTCGCACTAGTGACAAACAGTAAAAAAAATGTTCACAATGTCACAATGTAAATATATTATATATACAGTATATATACATATATATATATATATATATATATATATATATATATATATATATATATATATATATATATATATATATATATATATATATATATATATATATATATACACTGTATATATATATATAATTATATTTTATATAAAATACATCTATACATATAATTCATATTTTATATAAAATATATCTATACATATATATATATATATATTACATATATATATATATAGTATATATATATATATACATATATATATATATATATATATATATATATATATATATATATATATATATATATATATATATATATATAATATATATAATAGATACTGAAAGAGACTGCATTACCTATTGTCTCACCCACTGGAGTGGCAATCTTAAAACCTATCCTGCGTATATAAATCGACAAATAAAATCAATGACTTAACCAATACTTATTAATCTTTTACAAGGATTTACCACGAAACAAGAAACTGCCAAAACCTTCGCTTTGCAAATTAATTCCATTAAGTTGGAGTGTTATCGCCACCTATATTGTCATTTTGTTCTTTTGCAAGCCAATCCCGCAATTTATCGGAATTAAGGCGAGGAAGGGGATTTGAGAGGGATTACAATTAAGTAAACGCTCTCTCTCTCTCTCTCTCTCTCTGAGCCAATGACCGCAGGGATTAACATTGAGAAATATGGAAAAGGTCGCTACATGAGGAGGAGGAGGAGGAGGTGAGCTCGTAATAATGAAAGGAAGGAGAGAGAGAGAGAGAGAGAGAGAGAGAGAGAGAGAGAGAGAGAGAGAGAGAGAGAGAGAGAGAGATCTGGAATACAAACCTACCCTCTTAAAATATCTGACTTTGAATATCATATCATGTACAAAAACTCAGAGAGAGAGAGAGAGAGAGAGAGAGAGAGAGAGAGAGAGAGAGAGAGAGAGAGAGAGAAGCTGGAAACGAAAGGGGAGGTTAAGAATAAATAACGAGAAGGATTATCCTCCAAGTTTAACTATGGGGAGCATGAGAGATACGTCGGATTTCTCGTGGATTTCGACACAAGAGGGCCAAGACCGCCCCCCCCCAAAAAAAAAAGTTGGAGGGGGCACGGTCCTAGCGCGTGCGCCTAAGCAACACCGCGCGACCTCCTCGAGTTTTTATTGATGCAGGGGTATTTGTGTGAGCACGCTCTCTCTCTCTCTCTATATTACTGTGCTAAATTGCTTAGTATAAGTATACCTCTCCCTCTCTCTCTTTACTGAGTGCTAAATCGCTTCGTATAATTATACATATATGCACCTCTCTCTGTTCTCGGCATCCGAAAGAGGGAAAAAGGATAGGTGGAAACTCTCTCTCTCTCTCTCTCTCTCTCTCTGTGAGAGACCCCTTCTAGCGGGGGTATTTGAGTATCCGTCTGGAGGAGGAAGGACTCCTCGGATTCCTCGCATAATACCCTTGCCCCCAAGGCTACGAGCGAGCGAGCGAGAGAGCGAAGGAAGGCGAGAGCACGGACGAAAGACGCGTGGCGTGGCACTGTGTCGCTGCCGCTTCTAAAGTTCTTTTTATAAGTTTGGTCCGAAGCGGGACGGGACCACGAGGCCGCTGTGTGGCACATAAACACATGGGGTATCGAAGTCTTGTGTTCTTCGTTGCCCCCGGCGGTCACTGTAGAAGTTCAGGGCATAGTTCAGGGCACCTTCTGCGAGTTAGGAATGAGAATATCGCCTCGGTAAGAAGGCGAGGGTCTGAAATGCGGCCAGTAGGGAAATGCTTCCAACCGAGAAAATATTAATCTGCGGTCACTGAAGAAGTTTAGGGCATCTTCTAATAGTGAGGAAGAATGGGGATTTGTTAAGAAGGCGAGAGTCTGAAATACGGACTGTAGGGAAATACGTCGTGACAAGAAAATAATAATCTGTCGTTCATCAAGTTTCAGATGACACTACTGGCCGCCATTGGCTCAATTAAATCTATTATCAATGTAATTATTCTAAGATAAAATTTAACGAAAGTAAACCCACATCTTTTTTTCATTTGTCTTATTATGAACCATAAGAACCATGAACCATAATAAGAACCATGAACCCAAAGCCACGCCAACGTTCGGGTTGAAAAAATAAATCACGCACCGTATCTCGTGATCGGAAAATTTGACAAGTGAAAAATCAAATGTTATGATGAGACTTTTTCCTCTCTCTCTCTCTCTCTCTCTCTCTCTCTCACGCCTTGACTTTGAGATAGCAATTATCAAGCTTAGCATAATTTCCTTAATTCTTCTCTGTACCTCCGGGAAGAGCAGCGATTGGCCTCCCTAATGGAACCGTTCGTACGACGAAATAAAAGGCAAACCAAGCAAAAAATACACGAAAGTTTAATAGCCTCTCTCTCTCTCTCTCTCTCTCTCTCTTTGAGAATATAGGAAGAACCTGAGAAAACTAGGACAGACAAAGCCGTGTGTACTAATGGACCCTTCTCTTCTTACGTGATGACAAACATGCCTCTTGGAGAGAGAGAGAGAGAGAGAGAGAGAGAGAGAGAGAGAGAGAGAGAGAGAGAGAGAGAGAGAGAGAGAGAGAGAGAGAGAGAGAGAGAGAGGAAAGTATTTAAGACAAAGGCGGGAAATCCCTATACTTCGGACGTTAATGCTCTCAAGGAGTGAGGTTAACTGGTTGATTCTCGAGTTTCCGATTTCCAGGCCAGTGTCTTGGGGAATGCAAGGTCTGTTGTACACAACGAGAACAAGGAGGAAAAAAAAAAGGGCGGAATGTAATCAATGAAGTCTGAATAATTCCAGGTACATTTCAATGAATTTAAAATTAGTTTTAATGTTATAGACTCATATGTAAAATGCTTAAATTAAAACAGTTCGAGAATAATACTCTATAGGTTTAATTTTCGAATTCTCATATTAAATTATCAAAAAATAATATGTGTATATATATATATATATATATATATATATATATATATATATATATATATATATATATATATATATATATATATATATATATATATATATATATATATATATATATATATATATATATATATATATATATATATATATATATATATATATATATATATATATTTATTCAGCATTTTATGCTTTCAGCGGTACGACCAGGCATAACCGATGCAATATTACTGTCATCCGAAGTAACTGTAGATTCAAATGAATTTTGACTCATTATTTACGCTGCGTAGAGACGGCTCAAGATTTTAGCGGCAAGCTGACGCCACCTGCTGTTTATTTTATCGCTAGCAATTTTATCATCTCGGGAGCAAACAACAACTTAAAACATTTTAACAGGTACAATAACTCACCCGCAAAACGCTACCCGCTTCAGAGCTCGGAAGGTGACAAACATCTGTACTTTTCCGCTAATCATTTTTAGCTATTCCGGAAGACTCACCTAGTTAGAATAACCTTCCTGAAGATGTCCTGCAATTGGAACTTACGAAATTCTAGAGAAGATGCACCGCACTACTTAACCTAAAACAATTCTCTGTGTATTTTAATAATTTACTTAATTCTTTTTACTTTTTATTATCAGTATGTTAATTTATCTTTCCTTTTCTAAAAACTGACTTCCTCTTCTTTCTGTATTTCTTGTTACCTTCTGTTACTTCTTCCAAATGAACGCCTTAATATTCTTTGGAAGCTTGAATTTCAAGGTAATGGCCCCTGTGGTGGGCTTGTTCATTTTCTGAATAGTAATCAAAATAATAATATGAATAACGCACCGTAATTCTTCGCAAAGCATAGCGACTGACTATCTTTGCTGAATTCAGAGTCGTCGTAATTCATGATCCACTGAAAATTATTTGAAAACAAAAGAGAATCTGTATCAACTTTTTAGCGGGTTCAAGATCGTAGACATTAAAATGTCGTTGTAATAACGTAACATGTTTTTATTTGTTTATGTTTTTTTTTGCTGTCGACTGTATCGTGTATTTGTTATTCATTATTATATTTGTTATTTCATGTTATTTATTACTGTATTTTTATTTTATCTATTTATTATTGCATTTGTTTTGCTGAGGTTACTGAGAATCTATACCAGCGCACTAATGCGGTATGTTTATTTGTACGTGTTTTTATTTACGTATTTCCCCGTGGTGTTTGTGTATGTGTATGTGTGTGTGTGTGTGTGTGTGTGTTTTTTTTTAGATGACCAAACGTATGTTCCCGTAAATCTTCTGGGATGAAGTCGCCAGTCAAATTCTAGCCAATCACCACACTCGACTGACTACCAAGAAGGTAATTCACTGTTTACATCAACATGCGCGCAACATGTTTAGCGCAAAAGCGTATATACCAAGCTGGGTATCTTACATATTAACGCAAAGCGTATACACCAAGTTGCGTACCTTATAAATCAACGCAAAGTTTCTCAAGCAAGTTGCGTACCTTACAAATTAGCGCAAAGCGTATATACCAAGTTGCGTATCCTACAAATTAACGCAAAGTATCTGAAGCAAGTTGCGTATCTTACAAATTAGCGCAAAGCGCATATACCAAGTTGCGTACCTTATTAATTACCGCAAAGCGTATACACCACGTTGCGTTTCTTACGAATTAACGCAAAGCCTAGGTACCGAGTTGCGTTTCTTATAAATTACCATATTCCGACAATAACACGCGAACAACGCCCCCTTTCTCTAAAAGTGCTAACTAAAGGTCTAGTGGGAAAGTACAAAATTTAAAAGTTAGGACCTGGGGCCTAATTGCGCAGCGCCGAGAGACCGGATGCCATTAAATTTTAAGGTCGTTTCTTGCAAAGGAGAGAAAATAAGGGCATATGGGTACCTCAATATATTCCTGGATTATACAGCACTGATAAACATGTGTGTGGGGGTTGCGCGTATGTTTGGAATAGTTATGGGATGCTTGTTTGTAAGGGGCTAATAAAACAATTTAGCGGGACAATGCGATAGTGACTGCTGTTTCAAATTTATTCTTGGCCATCCATTCTGGTTTGGCTTTCCGTTATAAAAAAAAAAACACCCATTATGCATGAGTGTATAAAAAAACATATTATATATATGAGTATATATATATATATATATATATATATATATATATATATATATATATATATATATATATATGTATATATATATGTGTGTGTGTGTGTCTATATAAATATACACATATATGTGTATATATATACATTTATATATATATATATATGTAAATATACACACTCATGCATAATGGGATTGTTTGTATGGGGTTAATAAAACAATTTAGCGTGACAATGCGATAGTGACTGCTGTTTCAAATTTATTCTTGGCCATCCATTCTGGTTTGGCTTTCCGTTATAAAAAAACACCCATTATGCATGAGTGTATATATATATATATATATATATATATATATATATATATATATATATATATATATATATATATATATGTGTGTGTGTGTGTGTGTGTGTATAAATATACACATATATGTGTATATATATACATTTATATATATATGTAAATATACACACTCATGCATAATGGGTACATTAACTGAACAAAAAAGAAAAATAAATGACATCTTAATGAAGAGGGGAGAGGTGAGAGGAAGGGGGTGGGGACAAAGGCCCCTCAATTACCCTAGGGAAAGTGAGATCTACAATTCCTAAGAAATTCGGAGTCGGTGGAATAAAGGAGGAGAAACAATTGCATATTTCATGGTCCAAGAAACTTGTGGAATTGCTTGCAGCAATTCTATTATTTCTTTAGATTTCAAAATAATGGCGGTACCGGTATAATGACAGAGAGAGAGAGAGAGAGAGAGAGAGAGAGAGAGAGAGAGAGAGAGAGAGAGAGAGAGAGAGAGAGTGATTATACAGACATGACGTATTAAGATGACAATAAAATGTTTAAAATTAATGGCATTCATGAATAATAATAATAATAATAATAATAATAATAATAATAATAATAATAATAATAATTCTAGCTTCTTATAATAATTATGAAGATCATTGAAGCGAAGAGTAAAATCCACGATAATCTTAACTTTTAATAACAACAACGGTTGAAGTTTAATGTGGATATTACTTTACAAATAAATAATATAATTATAAAATACATAATTATATATATAAATAAATATAATTTAATAAAAACAATTACGTCATTTAGAACGGCCTACGAAGACTCTTCGTTGGGGGGGGAATGAATGGGGTTGAGTGGGGGAGCTTGGGGGAACACCGCCTTCGTCGAATAGAGAACAACAACTTATCAACACGTTTTTCAATTTCCTCGCCACAGTGAACTTTCGACGCTCTCGTCTTTTCCTTCCACCGGGCTAAAACTATCAGCCGGAACGGTGACCTCTCTCTCTCTCTCTCTCTCTCTCTCTCTCTCTCTCTCTCTCTCTTGGTGCTACACGGGCAAGAACGCACGCACTGACTGGTTGGATAGGCTTTGTCGCTCGTGTTTCCCTTGACTAAGTTTTATTATTATTATTATTATTATTATTATATATATATATATATATATATATATATATATATATATACTAATATATTTATTTAAACATAATATATTTATTTATATATATATATATATATATATATATATATATATATATATATATATATATATAAACACTAATATATTTATTTGTACATATATACATACATATATACATGTATGTATGTACATATATACATACTACAAATATATATATATGTGCGTATGTGCGCACGGGCATGTGTACGCGCGTGCACGCGCGTTATTCTGCTCATGACCGGAAGTAGCATTCATCCAAGACATTTATGAAATCACGTCAAAAGTCAGAAACGTCCGGTTAAACCGCCTGACTACAATCATAAGACAGACAGAGAGAGAGAGAGAGAGAGAGAGAGAGAGAGAGCGCGAAGAATTCCCTAATTAGGAGAATCCTAACGGTAAAATAAAATGTCTTCTTCAGTCTCTTCACGACACGAAATGCGAAGCACCACGCAAGATGACAGCGCTAGGTCGAGCCGCCGCTAGGTAGCAGCACCGTCGCGTCGCGGTTTTCGATATAAATAATGCCGCTGTTTAAAGTCGCTAACCTGCATGATAAAAATTCGCGGGACTCGGTGATCGCGAGCCTGAATTTCAAGGTTACGTTCAAGGTGTTTGTATGTTCTATCGCCTTGTTTATTCAATTGTTTTTATCATATATCTCATCTCAAAATTCGAAGCAGTCAGACACCGCTCGCTTTTTCTCCAAGCTTCAGGCGCTAACGGGAGCGTTTACCGCTAAACGTAGCGCTTTTGACGCCAGAACTTGATATCGTCAGAAACTCTTGACGAACGATTTAATTAGGCTTTTCTCCTCTTGATAAACTTTATCTCATCACGTAAAAAGATGCGTTTAGCGGCAGCTTCCATGATGATCGCTGCGGTAAAAATTAAGGCGAATGACTGGCAGAGTCTTATGTATTTCAATCTCCGCCTTTTTCAGGTAATCGGAAAAAATATTTAAATATTGCAGTCATGGACTTTTACTCATTAAATATACGAGTTCTTCATCCAATGCACAGGTTTTAGAAGAAGAATTCTATTTGCGGGAGTTTTTATCTTGACCTAAACAAGCGCGAAGTCTAGTTTGGGCGGATGAAATTTAAAATAAAAATAAAAAGTATTAAAAAATAAATTCCGCTAAAATTATAAAAAATCTATGGACGGTATATGTGCCTACGTTTATCGTTGGCGCATAAAATATGGCTGGCAGCCGAATAAAGCATTCAACAACTATCACGACTCTAAACGGTAATACTATAATGATAAAGAAAGATACCATTTTAAAATGTAAATTTACTCCTAATTTTAAAAATCCTTTCTGAATAACATTCCGAAAAACATTTCTGGATAACTTTCTTTGAACGATATTACCGCTTTCATTTTACCAAAATTTCGGCATTGGCCGAACTTTCTTTTCTTCGCCATGGAATGCTAAAACTTGACAAATATAACCTAACTTAAATAAACTTGGTATTCGAACGTATAGCTCACAGTCGCGATACCGTAACAGTACCTGATCGCAACGATAGGAATTTTTAAAAATTTTTTTTTCGGATACTAGGAACGACAAGAATCAAGAACAAAAATTTTAAGGATAATTGCAACGACAAGGATTTTTAATTTTTTTCTGATAATCGGAACGACAGGATTAATTTTTTCGGATACTTTCAACCACAGAGATTTAAAATTTTTTTTCGGATAATCGCGACAGGAATCTAAAAAATTTTTTACGGATGCCCGCAACGACAGGAATTAAATTTTTGTTTCCGGATAACCACAATGACAGGAATATTTTGTCAGATAATCGCAAGGATAGAATTTTTTTTTTGAAAATCGCATCAACTGGAATTTTTTTCAGATAATCGCAAGGACAGGAATATTTTTTTTTGGGATAATCGCAATCACAGGAATTTTTTTTCAGATAATCGCAAGGAGAGGAATTTTTTTGGGGGGGGGATAATCGCAACAACAGGATTTTCTTTTCCGGAATTGAAAAAAAATTTCCTGATAATCGCAAAGCCAGCAATTAAAAAAATTTTTTTTTCGGATAATTGCAACGGCAGGATTTTTTTTTTTTTTAATTCTTTTTTTCTGCCAAAGCCATTCTGTCTCTGCCGATGGGGCTTTGAAGCTTTCATCGTTCAATTCCGCTCTACCTGCTAATTGGCTTTTGCGCTTTTCGTACGATATTGCGACGTCCGACTGCATTAGTTTTTTCCGCAATTCGGGCGGCCGCGGAATGACGCAGTGTGCGAAATTTGACGGCGGTGACTACATGGAGGACTGTTGTCGGTGGGGCGTTTATCAATAAATAATTAAGGCCTGGCGATATTTGCAAGGGGGGGGGATGGAAATTATTAATAAAACCATCAACTCTCATCATGGCATATTGCGAACGCTTTCAGGTATGGCAAAAGGGATATATACAAATATCACTATTATTATTATTATTATTATTATTTTTATTATCCTGTGATATATTAGAAGCGCTTTCCGGTGAGGCAAGAGGGACACAAATCACTATCATTATCAACATCATTACTATCCTGGTATATTTTATGGTTTACAAAAAAATCACGATTATTATTATTATTATTATTATTATTATTATCATCCTGTGAAATATGCGCTTCTCCGTGGGATAAGAGGGATACACAAGAATCACCATCATCATCGTTATCATTATACCATTATTATCCTGGTACATTTTAGGAGGCCTCATTTGGGCCCTTACTCGCCATATCAACCTGGCTACTTTCATTCCCCCGATAAATAATTCTTTTATGCCATTCTTATCGAACGAAGAAATCTTTCGGAGCAAATCATCTGCTACGTATCCCTGTAAACTTTCGTCAAAGCAGGAGGAGGAGGAGGAGGAGGAGGAGGAGGAGGAGGAGGAGGAGGAGGAGGAGGAGGAGGAGGAGGAGGAGGAGTGACAGAAGAACTACTCCGGACGGGACGGATTGCCTGTATGGTTTCAGAAGCCCAAGCAATGCTCTACCACTATCCTCACCTGGTGTGTGTCTCACCTGCCAGAACTAACTTCACGTCTTATTCGTGTCCGAAACCCGAAAACGCGTATTGATGGATAACAACATAATCTAATACTTTTCATAAAATAAAGAGACAAATAATTAATTCTAAAACTTTTATAAAATAGAGATAACTAAAGAATTCGATTTACCTTAGTTCTTCCTACGTCCACTTGAAGCGATTTGATGAGAGAGGCGATGGTCGGAGAATAATTAACTTTTTTTTTCGTGTATTTTACAGAATACAGGAAAATGTTGACATTAAAATCAATCAAACACGCCACATAACTAGCGAGAATAACATAACACTCTTATTGCAATGCAGATAACCACTGTTATTCTTCACTGAAAGCTTATAACAGAAAGAATTATAATAATAATAATAATAACGAAAAATACCAACACAACAATTTCTAGATGCTTGGTTAAAAATGTTAACAACCAACTTAAAAGAGACAAAAGAAAAAAAAATTCTAAAACTGAATATAAATGAAAGACAAATGAAACCCAACGCTCAACATAAAATAACCAAATAAATGCAACGAAGGCAGTTTAGTCATCTCCACCTTATTGCCAAAAAAGCTGCTCCACGGAGCCAATGAGACGTAATAGAAGTTATCAAGTTATAACGGCCATGACATGCAAAGTGTTAGATGATATAATAACTGTGTGTTTTGTGTGTGTGTGTGTATATATGTATATATATATATATATATAATATATATATATATATATATATATATATATATATATATATATATATATATATAAAATGTATAAATGATTTTACGTTCACGTCGCTTATACAGGACAGATTTGAATCGCTCTTGTGGGGTGGTGGTAGTTTTCGGAGACAGAGGAATTTGGAGAGAGAGAGAGAGAGAGAGAGAGAGAGAGAGAGAGAGAGAGAGAGAGAGGAGAGAGAGAGAGAGAGAGTTCATAAATAAAGACGTCCATTTGTGGGACGAAACACGTCTCCTAGTTGTTGGGTTCGTGCAACAAGTTGAATGAATAATGATGACATTGGAGCCACGGGCAAGGGTATGAAAGAAAAATAAAAAAAGGGGAAAAAAATTATAGCATACGAATTTTAAAATACTCCTCATCCTCCTCCTCCTCCTCCTCCTCCTCCTCACTCCTTCTACTCCTCCTCCTCATCCTCACTCCTCTTTTGAGGCTAACACTGAGGAAATAATCAATCACCATTTCAACCTATTTTTATATATATAAACTGTGTATATATTTTTATATATATATTATATATATATGTTATATATACAGTATATGTATATATACTGTATATATGCATATATATTATATATAAATATATGTATGTATATATATAGGTATATATATATATATATATATATATATATATATATATATATATATATATATATATATATATATAAATAATACATATAACACAATACACATCTCTCCTTGTATGTCGGCGCATGTCGTTTGTCGTTTACATGTATGTTAGTAAATAAATCATAATTTTCATGTGTAATGAGACACTATAGCCCTGGAAATCCATCACTCATAAATTAATAATGATTAGCCTAATAGTTTTTTTTTTGGGGGGGAGGGGGGACTGACGCAAAATGGGACTGCACCTGTAATGGCACGCTAATAGAATTGGGCATGTGGAATGAGAGGGGTCAGGTTAGGGAATGAAGAGGCTCGCTATCGGAATGATGTGAGGAAATACGAGATATATGTATAAATTTCAAAGTCACCCTCAAACACACAAAAAATGGTAAATAAAACAATAAAAAGACTCAGGAATTATCTCAAGCGAAAGCCACAGTTACGCAAAAACAAATGGCGTATTATCAAAGCATGCAAAAATACGCTTAAACTTTTTGGACGAAATATTATCCTTTAAAAATAAATCAGAATAAATTGTCACTCATTTCGTCCGTCATCAAAAAAAAAAAATTATTTATAGAAATTACTGATTTTTTTTGCGAGAGAATTTTGTTAGGTAACTATGGCTTTCCCCTGAAGGTTAGGTTAAATCTTTAGAACAAAATCAAAAAGGCAATTTGTTGCATGCAAGAGGCATATACCTGTCTCATCGCCTGCTTCAATAATATCAACGCGCGCGGAGATCGTCAGTTTTTTGTTTTTACTTCTAAACACAAGGCTACAAGGTCGAACATTTGACAGAGCTACTGTCAACAAGACAGCTGTTCGCGTTTTATTTATATGATTTATATGAAAGTTATCGATGCCGTATTTGAAAGATTAAATGTTCCTATGCGTGCTAAGATTCCTTTATTGAAAGAAAATCACTTGGTCCTTGCACTATTTGATTATAAAAGTGTAAAATGTGAAACTCCGATTACCGTCAATTACTCTACTGGGATCAAATACCGCATTCAAAAAAAAAAGAAAGAAAAAAAAAAGAAAAAAAAAGGGCAAAAATTGCAATACGACATCTTTAAACAATTTACATCTAAATGTATTCATTAACAAAAAGAAATATATCGGCATCGCAAACCAACGGTAGGTTTCATCTGAAAAAAAAAAAAACCACGCAGCAATTGAATCTAAATTGCAAGAATCTCTACCGCCTATTACGGTATAAATACAGTAATTTTGTAATTTTTTGTAATTCGTAAGACGGACGAAAACATATGCACGTTTCTATAAACATTCGTGATTAGCAAATTCGACAACGGAGCGAGGAACAGTATGATTAAAAAAGAATTCTCATCTGTTTCAATATGAATACATTCTTTTGAAGCTTGAATTTCAAGTGAATGGCCCCTGTGGGGTTGTTCCATATGAATAAGGTCCATCTTTTCAATAATACTATTATCAAAATGTTTTTGGAGTTATTAAGTTTCGTCCGCTAAATATTAATAATGATTCTTACAAACTAATTATGTTCTTTATAATATACGTTATAAGAGACCGGCTTAGCTCACTTCGTTTTTTAGCTTTCAATCCTGAAGCAAGAATGATTATTTTGATCTGACGCTCACGGAAAATAAACTTCACATGTCGGAAATTTTAATAAAAAAACGTTTCCCGACACCAAACGGATAAACTAATTCGAGTTATCCCATTTAAGAATTTAAACAAACGAAAGGCAATAACAAAAGGATTACGTCCTAAAATGGCAAACAATATTAACCGAACAATATTAAAAGTTATTTGTTTTGCGAGGAAACGAACAAAAAGTTTTTTATTTTTTAAGTTTTGCTCAACTTTGTAGATCACGGAATAAGACTGAATCTATAATCAAGTTGCTCGTTGGTGCCAACATTCTATTAAATTACATAAATCTATAGATTTACTGTCTTGAAAATAATCTCTCCTTCGCGGAGGAACGGACGCAGAATTTTTATTTTTAAGCCATTGCTCAAGATTTTAGGTCACGGAAAGAGTCTGACTCTATAATAAAGTTGGTCGTTAGTGCCAACATTCTATTAAATTACATAAATTAATGGACGAACTGTCTTGAAAACAATCTCAACTCTATCATTAAATGAAAATGATCCACTATGACCTAAGCCTTTTCAAGGGTGGGAAGATTTAAAGTGATATGGAATCACACACGTTTGCAATAAAAGCAGGGCGATGATGCACAGGAATCTGAGATAAATTAAAGAGAATATTGTCAAGAAAAAAAGCAGCAGTTGCAGCAGTAGCAATCATAACAGCAGAAAAAAGTAGTAAGAAGTAGTGGAAAGTAGCAAGTAGCAGAATCCCGCAGACGAAGGACTGTGTCCTAAGCGTCTCCGGACTTGCAAAAGCAACGCAATGACAGAGAAAAAGAAATGCGTAGGGGAAGAGAGAGAAAAGAGAGAGAGAGAGAGAGAGAGAGAGAGAGAGAGAGAGAGAGAGAGAGAGAGAGAGAGAGAGAGAGAGAGAGAGAGAGAGAGCTCAGAAGGGACCTACCTTTCCTTGCATTAATATTCTCATTGAAAGGGTGGCAGAGGGGCCTCCATCATTGGAGAGGGTCTTGTTGTCTGTGGTGGTAGCCATGTTGTCAATGGTGAGGGTTGATGTGCCCGGGCGCCCGGGGTATGGAGCCAGACTATGTGGGCCGTGGGCGGTGTGGTGACACTAGAGGCGCGCAGGGCACACCGGAGGGGTAGTGGTGGTGGTTGTGGTGGTGGTGGGCGTGGGCAGCAGGCTGGGCACGGGCACGGGCGGGCGGTGGGTGGTCACGGGCGGGCACGGGCTGGGCGGGCGGGCGGTGGGTGGTCACGGGCGGGGCGGGGCAGCGGGTCACAGTAGGGGCACCACGGTCTGTGGGGAGGAGACACCACCATCAGTCACAGACTCGCGCATACACACACACATACACACATACAAACATACATACATACACACATACACAAACACACACACACACACCGAAAGCATAACTCAATGAGGGACTAAACTACTACAGATCTACTGAATGAATAAGGTGAGGTGGGAAAATGACACTATAAATATATATATAATTTTTATATATACACATACGTACGTATACATATATGAAACCAACATATATACATACATACATACATATGGTTATGTCTGATCAAACATTTAAATGAAATAGTATATACACATCACAGAAAATCAGGGAATTTTAATCCTCTATAAATATAAAGAATTCAATTACTGTCAAAATAACCATCATAGAAATTTTTATGAGTTTTTTTTTATTTTTTTTTTTTTAGTTATTTTCACCACACACACTTAAGAGGGGGTAAATGGCCACCAAGCATATAAAAGGTGAGAAGCTTAAAATTACAGGGGGGGTAAATAAATGGTAAAAAAATAAGGTAATATATATATATATATATATATATATATATATATATATATAAATATATATATACCAGACCAATGAGTGACAGACAGACACAAACAGACAGACAGACAGACAGACAGACAGACCTTGGAGGGCATTCCATGGTCGAAAGTAGGAAAAGAGATAAAATGAATAAATAAGGGAATAGCTAACTTGATAAAAAGCATATGCAAATGGTAAAGTACTCCTAAGAGTGATTTCAAAAAGTGATAGGAGTATTAATATAGATAATAATGAATAAATTAACACAAAATTCCATGAGAATGCCCTCTCTAAGAATTTTACAGAGTTCCTTAAAATTATAACATATTACATCGACTTAAAATTAAACGTGATAACTTAATATATAATGTAAACATCTATATACAGTATATGCATAATATATATATATATATATATATATATATATATATATATATATATATATTATATATATATATATATATATATATATATATATATATATATATACACATACATATATATACATAAATTATAAATTATATACTACTAAACCACACAACTTACACAATATCTATTTGCGCCAAAATTGTCAAAACACTGTGACATAAAAATGTTCTCCTGAAGAGTTGAAATGAAATGGAATGAAAAATAAAAACAAGTTAAATCACACACGTTTATTTCAGCGGGGCCCCAAAAACCAACAACAACAGAGTCTTAAGAGATCGTCAGAGGCTCTCACAGAGCCTTCATACATACAAAACGCTAAGTGATTGGAAGGGTGTTATATAAGGCGTTATTGACAGGCTGTCAGAAGAAACAATAATGTGTATGTGTATTGTATTCATCTATACATACTATATATATATATATATATATATATATATATATATATATATATATATATATTTGTAGATGTATATATGTTTAAGTTTATATATATATATATATATATATATATATATATATATATATATATATATATATATATATATATACATATATACACACACATATATACATACATACATACATACATACATACATATATATATATATATATATATATATATATATATATATATATATAAATATATATAATCTATTTCTTTCCCATGTATTTTTTAATGTCACCATCATCGTCATTTGTCAAATCACAAAAAATGTCCTAATGTTCTACTTTGTTAAACATTCCACCCAATTTATAAGATTTCGCGAACGTGTCCCAAACCGAGTGCAAGTGTGTCCGCAAAAATCTATTAAGAAGCCAAAATAAAATTTTCCGACGAATTCTCTCTTCCGGCATCGATGCAACGTTGATGAGGAACAGTTTGCAACATTAAGGAAATCAATTGCAGTTATATATATCAATGGAATGGAACTTGTGCGGCGACTTTGAACGAACCAGACCCGTCCAACGGTAAATTCTGCCGGCGAACTGAAATGCTGGAGAAATGCCGACTTTAAAGCAACATAGCGAATTAATGAAGGTAAATAATCACGAAAAGAGAAACAGACACCGCAGGACAGAATTTAAAGACAGTTTTTATTTGTTTCATTCAGAGAATCTGTATAAACTGGTCTTGAGTTGCGAGTTAAATGTTTATAAAAAAAAAAAATACAATTTTCACGCAAGCATTCATAGCCTACATATGAGAGAACCGACCTACATTAAAAAAAAAAATAAAATAAAAAGTTTTTGGCCCTTAAAGGTGTAGTCCACTTACCATCAACCAAAAGTTGAGGCTGCAGGCCACAAACCAAACTTCATCCAAAGAGAATGACTGTTTCCTTCAGTTCATACAGTCAGGAAATGAATCTTTATAAGCATTTATCGTATTCCTAACGTAAAAATCATAATTATAAAATGGCGATTCAAATTCGGTTACTCACGCAGTTGTGAGATCCATAACTCATGCACTTCGAAATAGCTTTCTCATAACGTTAAAGTTATGAGTCACTGATGTGTCTTCCATTCCTCACGCTAAGCGTAATCTCTCGCTATAGGAAATGACAATACAGTCTTCATCCACATAAACAAACAAACATACGTCCCACGCGCATGCGCACTAATCCCCTAACTTCCCATCCGGTTCTCAACACGCTATTCCTGATAAGGATGCTGTTCTTTTAATAAATATCAACAAACATTCGTAATTCAAGAATATTAAGAGCAGAATGGAGTAATGACCCCAAAATGGGGATCCGCCATCTTTCGGGGCATGGGGACAGTGCCATAACTCAAAATGATATACTTCACACACATACCCGAAGCAACTTAACCCCATATAACTCATTAACAACTTACAACTGTTCTTCGTTGGGTACTTACAAGATGTACCTCGTCGTTGCCATTATTTTTTCAAAGATATCGCCCCCTCGCCTAAAGCTACAGGGATTTCCTAGGGTCGGCATGACACAAGCGATATAGTTACAGGTCAAGGGAGGGTATGTGGGTATTTGGCTGTGAATACGGTAACAGTAAACTCACTAAGCAGTAGTAGCCTACGCCATGCATACGAAATATATATATATATATATATATATATATATATATATATATATATATATATATATATATATATATATATATATACTATATATATATATGTGAGATAAATATATATATACATATATACATATACACGACTACTAATATAGAGTAATACAGAGTAACATATATATATATATATATATATATATATATATATATATATATATATACATATGCATATACATACACAGACATATGCGCATACATATGCATACACATACACACACACGTGCGCAAACCTCAAAACATCCAAGAATCACGTACGCACCGGAGACATTGACCGCCAAGAAAAGACAACAATTTATGACCTGACCCCAAATCGGAGTGAGGTCACGCCCACAGGAAACCACGACAATAACTCTTAGCAGCAAAAAAAAAAAGGGGGAATGTTGGTTCAAAGACGCACTGACAGCAATTGACGTATTCAAATACGACGTAAAGAAATAACACGGAAGAAATCGAATGTTCAGTTCTCGTCGATGACAACAAAATGAAGAGGGAAGTTTTAAATAAAAGTTATTTTGATGAAATATTCTTTACTGGTGATATCTATAAGTTCAAGAATAAATATTCAAATATTTTTTTTGTGAATAACTGTGACATATAAAAAATGACCGACAATTGCGGGAAAGTTAGAAAGCGTACGAAGAAAGAGTGCGTGAAGATAAGATTTCTCTCTCTCTCTCTCTCTCTCTCTCTCTCTAAGGATACTAAGTCTCTTTACAAGCGTATCTGTGAAACTAACAAAGGTAAAAAGAAAATGTATAGAGATACAACTTACTTATAGAGAAAAGTGGGATTATATTTATAATACAGACCCATCTTCACATTATTCACCATTCAGACAACTATTATTCATTACTGATGCATTTTTCCTTGCATCGCAGAAAATTACAGATGAATGGAAATGATTCACTTCATAACCAAAGTTGGAATAAAGAAAAAGGGGGGATCAAATTAGCATGAAAACTGAATATGCAATTTGGACATCCCCCTTCAACAGATCCCTGAGAGAGAGAGAGAGAGAGAGAGAGAGAGAGAGAGAGAGAGAGAGAGAGAGAGAGAGAGAGAGAGAGAGAGAAGAACGGATATCTCGGGGGCAGGAAGGAAGCCACAATCAAGTCAGACATCTCTCTCTCTCTCTCTCTCTCTCTCTCTCTAGAGGTTTATTTTCATTCACAGGCTCGCCAAGTCAATCCTTATATTATACTTCGCCATTTCCTCCTACAGAAAGTAAAATAAAAAATGCGAATGGAATAAAAGCTTCAAAAACCACTCTCTCTCTCTCTCTAGATACTTATATCATTCATCATTTCCTTCTGAAGAAAGATGAAATAAAAAAATCATAACAAATAGAATTAACGAAACTTTAAACACCCCTTTGGCCCTGAAAAAAGTAGCGGTTGGTCAAAAAACGCATACATATATACATACACACACATACATATATATATATATATATATATATATATATATATATATATATATATATATATATATATATATACACACACACATACATAAACGCTTTCATTTATATTCATTTAAGCGTATGATGGTAAAATGTCATGTCGCTGCGACGCTTGCGTCATGACGAGGGAGGGGAAGGGGAAAGGGGGAGCAAGAAGGGGAAGAGGGGAAGGGGGAGGGAAGAGGGGGAAGGGGGTGAAATAGGGATCGCTGCAGCAGAGCAACACCAATAAGAGAAATTGAAACAAACACCAACGTCATCATACATTAAAGCTGGACTGTAGCAAGCCGGGTCCGACAGAGAGAGAGAGAGAGAGAGAGAGAGAGAGAGAGAGAGAGAGAGAGAGAGAGACGAACACTTCCTCCGACGAAACAAACTAATTTGTTCACACAGATCTTTTTCTTCAGAGCAGGAAACACGAACATCCAGCGTCGCGTAAATAAATCTAAATCAGTTTCTGACTCGCGTCAGGATCGAACCCAGGGTTCTCAAACGAAGGGCGAGGGCGCTACCAATTGATCCACATCCCCAAATCGACCAGGATGAATAGGACAGCCTTCACCTTACGTCATAAGGAAAAAATAAGAAGAAAAAATCGCATCTTGCGAATTTCTCATCTCGCGGACATCCAATCTGAACCAATCAAAATAAGGATCCATTCTTCCACATGGCTACGACGCTAAAGGCCTTCATGACGAGGACACGCATGTTTCGGAAAAAAAAAAAAAAAATGAACACTGAAGAGAAACTCCGTCAAACCTGAAAACCACACCTAAACCTTGGGAGAAAAACATGAACACTGAGGAAGAAACCTTTGTTACACTTGAAAACCACCTGTAGAAAAAACTCTGTCGTGCTTGAAACACACACACCTATACCCGGGGTAAAAAAATACACAAAAAAGAAAAAAGCTCCTTCATACTCGAAAAACCTGAACACTGAAGAAAAAACCTCTGTTAAACTTGAAAAACGCACCTAAATCTGGTGTAAAAAAAATGTACATTGAGGAAAAAAGCTCCGTCAGACTTCAAAAACACCTAAATCTGGGGTAGAAAAAAAAAGCTCCGTCAAACTTGAAGCACACCTACACCTGGGGTAAAAAAACTGACCACTTGAAGAAAAAAGCTCCGTCAAGCATGAAGCAAACCTACACCTGGGGTAATAGCCTGACCACTTGAAGAAAAAACTTCCGTCAAACTTGAAAGACACACATAACCTGGGGTAAACAACCTGGCCACTGAAGAAAAAAAGCTCCGTCAAACTTGAAACACACACACCTAAAGCTGGGAAAAAAAAAAAAAACTCTGACTACTGAAAAAAAACCCTAAAGTTGAACAATCGGCGCCGATTTATGTTAAATTTTCATCTTCGACGACGTCCGAAAATGACAAAAATCAAACTTTTATACTTGACTCTTCATGAAGAGTTCCAAAGGTGGCAAAAAAAAAAAAAAAAAAAAACTTCGGAAAACGCAGACCTTTGGAAAAGAAAGAAAGAAAGAAAAAGTTTTCCGAATGGGAACCATAAAAAATCTTAAGTGGACCGGAGGAGAGAGATTGGTTTTTGGGCTTACATATAGATTCTGTAAACTTTGCAGAAATATCATACAAAAAGTACATGACATTAGAAGGATATTTTATCCGTAATAAAATTCTCATTTGAAATTTTGCGAATCATTTGTCCAGTTTGTTTTAAAAATAGAATTTTGTTCCATTGAATAACAAGTACTTATTATCATTATTCCCCGTCAATACAACAGACTTACAACCACCTACAGATCTTATATATCAATGTATATTGCAAACTATGACCTAACCCGACCCTGATCTTGGCCCGTTCAGAGGCCAATTTCACTTTATCTATTGAATTAAAATACATTCAACGCTTATAAACTACTAATTCGATAAATTAGCTTCAATTTATTCCATTCCAACTCATAGAATTTAAAATTAAT
>NC_089762.1:41348390-41353390 GCF_040412425.1 Macrobrachium rosenbergii | reverse complement strand
CGTCAACAACACTTACACAATACCTCACGCTACCTACAAAAGAAGAAATGAACTTCACTATTACATTAACACTAATAAATATCTTTCATTGCTTTCCTTGAGAAGCTGAAGTGTCTGGTGACAGACTGAGAGTACTGGGAGATAGTTAATTATAAGCCAGTTCATACGAAGTGGAGACGTAGAGGAAAAAAGAGAGAAAACCTTCATTTGCAAGTCATTATCGTGAGTTCCTAGGCACGAGAGAGAGAGAGAGAGAGAGAGAGAGAGAGAGAGAGAGAGAGAGAGAGAGAGACTGCTGTGAAGCCGATTAACTACTGGGAATACACAGCAGGAATCTGTGAAGGGACTGGAATAGCTATGGAAAGTATAACTGAAAGTAATATAAGTATATATATATATATATATATGGAAATATATATATATATATATATATATATATATATATATATATATATATATATATATATATATATATATGTATATGTATTCAGATTATTCTTTTTCCTAATCTTAACATTAGTCAGAGCCTTAACTCTTCCGAGTAACAGTATTCAAATATAATCATCAGAGCAACAGAAATTTTAACGAATATCATACACCATCTATTCACGGATGATGCTAAGTGCGAAAAGTCACGTAACGGATAAGTGAAGAAATAATAATAATAATAATAATAATAATAATAATAATAATAATAATAATAATAATAATAATAATAATAAAGTTCAAATAACTATGTAGAAATTTAAAACTTCTGATCACACAAAGTACGTATTTCATTACTCCTCGTGAATTCCAGTTTTTGTTTATAATAATAATAATAATAATAATAATAATAATAATAATAATAATAATAATAATAATAATAATAATCCTTATGTAATAGGAACTTGGCATCTGTATAGATTTAAACTTAGGTTTTTTGTACAATAAAAACTGTGTAATTCAATTCGCAATCTGAATAATAATAATAATAATAATAATAATAATAAGTAAAAACGTAAACGTAGATGCTTTGTAGACAAAGACAGGTTTCTCTACAGTAAGACATCGAAGCCTTAGAAACGTCACCCACATGACCTCCCCCAAGAGAGAGAGAGAGAGAGAGAGAGAGAGAGAGAGAGAGAGAGAGAGAGAGAGAGAATTAAAAAGTTTCATAAGAAGAAGAAGAAGAAGCAGAGAGAGAGAGAGAGAGAGAGAGAGAGAGAGAGAGAGAGAGAGAGAGAGAATTCAAAAGTTTCATAAAGAGAGGATGAGGAAGAAGAAGAAGAAGAAAAAGAAGAAGATGAAGAAGCAGGTCCTGAAAGAGAAAGAGAGCGAGAGATGGACAAATTTCATAAAGAGTGGATGAAGAAGAAGAAGAAGAAGAAGAAGAAGAAGAAGACGAAGAAGAGGAAGAGGAATAAGCAGGTCTTGTGTGTGTGTGTGTGTGTGTGTGTGTGTGTGTGTGTGTGAGAGAGAGAGAGAGAGAGAGAGAGAGAGAGAGAGAGAGAGAGAGAGAGAGAGAGAGAGAGAGACTAACTTAGCCACGCAATGATGCGATTAATCCTTTTGATTAATTTCTAATCAATACTCGCCAAATTCCTCTTAAAGATTCCATCGTTTCTCAGAAAGTGGAAAAAGGACGAGGGAAGGATGGGAGGGGAGGGGAGATAGGTGGGAGATTGGTTAGGGTAGGAAGGGGGTTTGGAAGGACTTTCTAGAAACTTCTGAGAACTAGGAGGTTGATCCTAGTCAATTATTCCTGGAGGGGAATCCTACAAAGATATCCTACAGGGGAGTCCTATAGGAGAGTCCTAGGAGTCCTATAATTTGTTTTAATCAATTCTCTAATGCTGAAATTATCAGAAAATGATTTATAGTATATGGTTAGTTTTTTAACGCAATAATCAATGCAGAAATATTAAAATATGATACCACAGATCAGTTTCATAATTACTCGACCGTCTTAACTTCCAAATAATTACGAATGTGAAACCTAAATGCATTTGACAAAATTATAACATCTACACAAAACATAAGCTAACACCTAAGCCTTTATAACCGTCGTTGTACACTTTACTGTATACCTGAATTACAAAAAAAAAAATAATAAAAAATAAAAATGAGCTTTGGAAAATGTCAAACGCCGACCATCTTATTTTCCAAACAATTGCGAATTTAAAATCCAAAATACATTAGACAAAGTTATTAAAATCTATACAAAATATAATATAACAACTAAGCCTATATAACCGTCGATTGTACACCCTGTATATGAATTACAAAAAAAAAAAAAAAGTAAAAAATGCGCCGAAGTTTCTTCGGCGCAATCGAGTTTTCTGTCCGGTGGTGGCCTCTGCCACCGCCCATAAAACTTTGAGCCGCGGCCCATGAAACTCAGCCACGGTCCGGTGGTGGCCTATGTTGTTGGTACCTATATCGCTGCCAGAAGTACGATTATGGCTAACTTTAACCTTACAAAAAATAAAAAGTACTGAGGCTAGAGGGCTGGAATTTGGTATGTTTGATGATTACAGGATGGGTGATCAACATACCAATTTGCAGCCCTCTAGCCTTAGTAGTTTTCAAGATCTGACGGTGGACAGAAAAAGTGTGGACAGAAAAGTGCGGACGGAGAGAAAAAAGCCGGCACAGTGATTTTCTTTTACAGAAAACTAAATATGAAAAATAAATAAATAAATAAAGTTCGCGTCAGAGAACTGTCAAACGCCGAGTCACGCGTTCATATTTAACAGAAAATCTCGTCCGGCTAATTCTTCACACGTTTCGTAAACACCCAGGGAATTGCATCAAAGGAAAGCGCGGTTCTTCGTAGGATATGAAACACCAAGACTCCCTTAATCGTTAGGGAAGGATTCTAGGATCATAGGATCGAAACACATCCTGGTTCAAGTTGAGATATTACTCTTTGTGTGATTCTTAATAATCCTACTCGACAACACTTTTTTTTTTCTTAAGTTATGGTTCTTCTCTGTTTTGATACCGTTACTTGGATGGAGAGAGAGAGAGAGAGAGAGAGAGAGAGAGAGAGAGAGAGAGAGAGGATCAAGTAGATTTCAAAATAAGAATTTATCATTCCCTTAGTTATGATGTTTCGTATTTTGATACAGAGAGAGAGAGAGAGAGAGAGAGAGAGAGAGAGAGAGAGAGAGAGAGAGAGAGAGAGAGAGAGAGAGAGAGAACTTCAAAAATGTGAATTACAATTTTTATTAGTTATGGTTCTTATACGTTTTGAAACCGTCACTGAGAGAGAGAGAGAGAGAGAGAGAGAGAGAGAGAGAGAGAGAGAGAGAGAGAGAGAGAGAGAGAGAGAGAGAGAGAGAGAGAGAGAGAGAAACGGGGGATCAATTGGACTTCAAAAACTTCGATTTCACAAATCAAATTTCCCGGGTATCGTCGCAAACAAGACAAAAGCGATTTCAAACTTTGGCCGTCCAGCGTAAACAAATAGAAAAAAAAAAACCACACACAATAAATTCGGGGAAAAACAAATGATCACATGGAAAAAATGGAAAAAAGGGGGAAAAAACTGAAAACGGGAAAAAAAAAACTTGGGAGTGAAACAGGTTTGAAGTGTCAGTCCGGGACGGAGTAATTGAAATATTGATATTGAAAGCAGGTCGATTGGCAACGCCACACGATATTGTCCGATGCAAGACCTCAGTTGAGTTAAAAAAGGATTGGCTTGATGTAAATGTTATATCACTGATTGGCTTATTGTTGTTATAATCACTGATTGGCTTACTGTTGCAGTACGCTATCACTGACTGGCTTATTATTGTAAATCTTATCACTGACTGGCTTATTATTGTAATATATTATCAACGACTGGCTTACTGTTATAACGTGCTGTCAATGACTAGCTTTTTGTTGTAATAAGTAATCACTGACTAGCTTGTTGCTTCAATATGCAATCACTACTTGGTTTAGTGTTGTTAAACGCTTATTGCTGTAATAAAATATCACTGACTGGCTTATTTTATAATGTTCTATCGCTGACTGGCTTATTGTAGAAATAAGTTATCATTACATAGCTTAATGTAATATGTTATAAACTGGCTGGCAGAATGTAATATGCTATCACTGACTGGCTTACTGTTGTAAAACGCTTATTGCTGTAATAAAATGTCACTGACTGGCTTATTGTATAATCTTCTATCACCGACTGGTTTATTGTCGTAATACGCTATAGCTGACTGGCTTGATGTAATATGCTATCTCTGACTGGCTTATTGCTGTAATAAGCCATTACTGACTACTTACTGTATGCAATCAATCACTGACTGGCTTACTGTTTTAATATGCTATCACTGACTAGCTTTGCAATTGACTGGCTTTACTACTTATTACGGGTAACCACTGACTGTCTTTACCGTCTGTTATCTGCTATCACTGACTGGCTTCACCTTTTGTTATAGCCGATCACTGACTGGCTACAATACTGGTTATAAGCAATCACTGACTGGCTTTAAAATTCTGTAAAATAGTAAAATATGATCACTGACTGTATTACTCTGTAATATGCTATCTGTTGATGCAATCCTGGTCAACAGTTTCCGATACTCTGATGCCATTGACAAATTAATGTATCAAATTTGTCATCTTTGAGGTTGCTGTAGCACGAAAGAATGAATGAATGAATGAATGAATAAATAAATCAATAAGTCTTGATAAAGTACGATGATGAAAAATCATGCAAATAATAAGTGGATTTACATTTCACAATACTTAGAAAAGGTAAGAATAACAGAATCATAACCGCAAACGTGATTGACCGCTGATTGCTTACGGGGAAAGATGTAAGTCACTGAAGGAATAAATAAAAGTGTAACGCTATGTAAGAATCAATAATAATAATAATAATAATAATAATAATAATAATAATAATAATAATAAAACAAACTACTGAGATAATAATAATAATAATAATAATAATAATAATAATAATTATAATGAATATCTGTTAATTCCCATTTCAGACACAGTGTACCAGAGCA
>NC_089762.1:41308390-41343390 GCF_040412425.1 Macrobrachium rosenbergii | reverse complement strand
CGCGCACACACACACATACAAACAAACATACATACATACATACATACACACACATATATTTATATATATAAATACACACGTATATGACAAATATTACGTGGGCTGAGCTATTCCATAGACAAATATTTAGCTAAAGAAGAGTCAAGATTTCAGTTCTATAACAGAAACAAAAATAATAAAATATTCATTCAATGAAATATGCTAAAATGATCAGTGTTGGCTACATAGCATGTAACAGATTATGCTATAAGGTTTATAGCAATCAGTAAATGCTTCTCTCTCTCTCTCTCTCTCAACGTATGTTGGTTCCATTCTAAAAACTGAGCATTGATAACAGAAGTGTGTGTGTGTGTGTGTGTGTGTATAGTATAATATCTTTCATAAGTTCAGATATCTTTAGAATATAATGAAAAATTAAGGCATTTACACACACACGCGCACACAAAAACACACACATGCACAAACAAACATGCACAAACCGCGACACAAACCCGTAAAAAACCTAGACGCTAATGGTCTTTTTTCCCTCGCTGATTGAAAAACTTTACACCCGAGCAATCAACATTATGATGAATAATAATGGCGTGGAATAACGACAAAGCGATACATAAAAACAACTAATAATTATGTCAAGCTCGACGACAGAGAGAGAGAGAGAGAGAGAGAGAGAGAGAGAGAGAGAGAGAGAGAGAGAGAGAGAGAGTTATTTTGCCTCAATGTTGCTAAAACATGACAAGCGCGTCAAACCTTAGTTTACGGCGCATCCTTAATTAAATGAACAGCTACCTGTCACTCTCTCTCCTCGACCAAACTGAATACCAGCCTCCAGGTCCGAAACGCCCACGAACATAACCCCAACCCCTAACCCCTCCCCCAAAAGCCCCCTCTCTCTCTCTCTCCCACATTCTCCATTCACCGATTGCTTCCATCTCTCTTGTCTCCTCTTTCCGTGCCTCTCTCTCTCTCTCTCTCTCTCTCTCTCTCTCTCTCTCTCTCTCTCTCTCTCTCTCTCTCCGCCAACCGATTGCCTCTATCTCTCGTCTCCTCTTTCTGTGTGTGTGTCTCTCTCTCTCCGTTCACCGGTTGCATCCACATCTCTCTTTCTCTCTCTCTCCGTCCACCGATTGCTTCCATCTCTCTCTCTCTCTCTCTCTCTCTCTCTCTCTCTCTCTGTATGTCACAAACCCGGCGGGAACGTTTCAACTTCCGCGGAGAGCAGAGAGCAAGAGCGAGCGAGAGCGAAATTATAACAATTATTACGACAAGCCCTGACATTCATTCGTCCAGGTCTCCCTTTTCCTCGCCGACTTGATTATCATTTCGTCAGCCAGAGGGCGACGCAATTATCAACGTATAATTACCCGAACTTGATTAATTAATCAATATATTTAAAAAAAAAACACGGAATCGTCATCTTTCCGAAACCCGAGAGTCGGAAGTGTTGTATTACGGACTCAAAACAACCCATCAACAATAAAAATAAGTGTTTAGCTTCCAAAATACACTTTAGCATTACAAAATCAAATACAAAAAATTACGTAACTACAGGAATTCGTGTGCCT
Organism: Macrobrachium rosenbergii; assembly: GCF_040412425.1. Lineage (NCBI taxonomy): Eukaryota > Metazoa > Arthropoda > Malacostraca > Decapoda > Palaemonidae > Macrobrachium > Macrobrachium rosenbergii. The sequence continues at coordinate 41,341,828 of NC_089762.1, read as the reverse complement.
TCGCACGGATATTAAGGGGAAATATTCACACATCATATTTCGTAGTCTAAATGACGGGCGATGTCAAACTGGGTGGCTATACACCGTGTGGGCGATTCGGTCTGCATTTACGGAGGAAACAGCTGATTTTGACAGTTGACGCACAGACGTCTAGACGATTGATTTAGAATTTTGTTTCCCGCACAATGCAGTCTCTGATATCGACTCTGTACAACCAATAGAAGTTACACATACATGTATGCCAGTGATTACACACACACACATACACGCATTTACTGACGAAACAGCTGATTTTGACAGACGACTGATTTAGAATTTTATTTTCTTTAAAGCACAGTCTTAGATATCGACTTTGTATAACTAATAGATATCAGACATATGTATGCCGGTGTTTACACATACAAACACACACACACATATATAACCACACCCATTTACGGAGGAAACAGCTGATTTTGACAGTTGACGTACAGACGTCCAGACCATTGATTTAGAATTTTGTTTCCTGTACAATACAGTCTTTCATAACGACTTAGGATTACCAATATATGTCACACATATGTATGTCGGTGACTATAAACACACCCACACGCATAATTTATTATCTTGCAAACTTGATTAGCAGCTTTGAAAGGATGGATTACTAAAGCAAGGTAATGAGGGGAAAGAAATAATTAGATTTGCCTTTTCATAACTTTAAAAAAATTATAAGAACCAAGTGTCAATCTATTCACATGTTTGTGAAACCGGTTCTCTTGCTGTCCTTTTGTGGCTTTGAAAAGACACAGAAAGATAGATAATAATTAGAGACTCTTGGAAAATTAATGAAAGCTATGATAATTAAACAAAATTCAACTGGAATACTTAATGTTATTTGAACAAATATATATGTATGTATGTGTATGTGTATATATGTATATATATATATATATATATATATATATATATATATATATATATATATATATATATATATATATATATATATATATATATATATATATATATATATATATATATATATATATATATATATATATATATAATCTACCAAGACCAAAGGACGTCTCCAAAAAAGAACGCCATTAGTCGGCAGAGCGACATTCCGTTCGTTCTAATATCCTCAGCAGGGTATCCTGGGAAGGATTTTGCTTTTGTGACTCTCGGAATCTTTTCGACGTCCACCACCGGGGAGGGGGCAGGGAGGGGGAAGGAGAGAGGGGGGAGGAGGAGAGGTAGGAAGACGCGACATCCTACCGATATCCTGAAATATTCTGAACAACGGCGAATCATTTTCTCTTGCTGCATTGGGGGTCATCCCAGAATCACTCACTTCTCTCTCTCTCTCTCACACACACACACACACACACACACATATATATATATATATATATATATATATATATATATATATATATATATATATATATATATATATATATATATATATATAAAGATAAAATCTGAATAAAGTTTTTCATGATATTCGATCGACAGACTAACGGAAATTTCTCTCCCTCTCTCTCTCTCTCTCTATACATTGAGAGAAAACTCACTGATTTCCAAAGGCCTATAAATCGTGTGTGCCTTTCTAACGACAGCATTCCTTGCGCCTATAATTCTTTGGTCTACTGTCAAGTTCCTCTTCCGTTAATTACTTTTCCACTAAGCGCCGTGGTGGCTTTTCCCCTCTCTCTCTCTCTCTCTCATTACCTTCCTGGGAATCCTCCCACCTAGGAAAAACTCCTTCCTCAAATGGAAGGAAGAAGGTGGGTCTTGTATCTTTAGTGGTTTAGTGCGTTTTCGATTGCCTGACAGATCCGCAGTTGTAGTGACCTCCGAAATGAATTCGTAAAAGAAGAAGAAGAAGAAGAAGAAGAAGCTTTAAAATGATAATTAAGAGCAGATATTAAATCTACTTCTACCTCTTACTCTTTGAAAGACCCGATGACCTAAGCTTCCTAAATATCCTATGGACACAGATCTCGAAAATCCAGTCGAGATTACATCGAAAACCAAATGTCTTTCTTTAAACAATTTCAAAATCATTTCTTCAAACAATTTAAATGGAGAGGTCAGGGAATATTTAGCGCCAGCTTCCAAACAATATTTTGACAAGCGCCGCAGTCACCATAACATAACATAATATAACAATGACACTACATAAAAATCGAACAAGGAATCGTACACGACATGGAAGGACGTACATAAAACATGGGCATCTGCAGGATCCCGAAATCCGCCTGAGAAGAAGAACCGTTTGTATGATCGGGAACGCATCTGCTATGTTGTGTTTTTTTCCAGAGAGAGAGAGAGAGAGAGAGAGAGAGAGAGAGAGAGAGAGAGAGAGAGAGAGAATATCTTTCAGTGGTCTGTCGATCGAATATTATGAAAAACTTACAACTTTCAAGTGTTCAAATTTTATCTTTTTTTGGAGAGAGAGAGAGAGAGAGAGAGAGAGAGAGAGAGAGAGAGAGAGAGAGAGAGAGAGAGAGAGAGTATAATCCTTTCGGGGAGAAGGAAAGGGGGCGACAATTTAGGTTAATTATGGCTTGAAGTGAGGTCAAGAGGAGTGGCCCAGGAAAGAAAGATTTCGTCGAGGGTAAAAGAAAAAAAAAAAAGGGGAAAAAAGAGAGGAAAATAAGATCTGTGTTCTATGAGGGAATCAGAGATCGTATTCCAGAATCCGATGCTGTACTTTTGATTTTACAAGTTACTGCGCACAGATTCGATAGATCGGAATAAAAAACCACGCTCTGATTACTTAACAAAACCACATCGTCAGTCGTATAAACGTTAAATAAAATTAGTTTTTAATTAATAGATTTGAAAATGTCAATCTATTTTTTACTGAAAGTAAAAAACTTGATTTCTGCTGACGTGACAAAATAACGCCCTCTACCAGAGGGCAAACCAGAGGCATTTATTTCCTAATTTTTCTCCACTCCTCTTTGTTTCCTAAAACTACTAATGACTAAGGACAGGTCATAAACCAGGTCAGGTCAGGTCAGGTCACGGTACGGCATCCCAGGTTTAGGCGAGGTTAAGAAAATGTTATGCTAGGACTTATCTTTGTTATAAAATATGTCTTTAATCTGCATTTTAAACGAAAAGTCTTACAACGTATGAAAACATCTCGGTAACCCATGAATAATAATAATAATAATAATAATAATAATAATAATAACAGCCCAAACAAAATCAACAACAACAACAGGAATATACGGTTCCCTTAACAGCTAATTAATTTACCCTCAAGATTATGATAATTGCCAAACGGGTGAAGAAGATGGAGGCGGCTGGCGCGCGCTTGCGCGCTCCATCCACACCACCAAGGGAAGATGATTGCCGTGTGCGCTGGAGACGACGCGTATTGCGTTCAGAAGAGGCTTAAGCTTATAAGGTGTCGGAATCAGAATCCTTGTGAGGAATTCTTATGCGGAATCCTTATGAGGAATCCTTATGCAGAATCCTTATGAGTAATCCTTAAGCGGAATCCTTATGAGGAATCTTTATGCAGAATCCTTATGCTTTATCCTTATGAGGAATCCTTATGCAGAATCCTATGTGGAATCCTTATGAGGAATTATTATGCGGAGTCCTTATGAGGAATTCTTATGAGGAATCCTTATGAGGAATCCTTATGTGGAATCCTTACGAGGATGAGGATTTCCTTTCGGGGTAATTATGTAAATGACTGTCGGGGTATTACTGAGTTGCTAAACTTTGTAGAATGGATTTAATTACTTATGCTGTAGCTGTTATTACTGTTATTATCGTAATAGGGAGCTGTGTTAGTATACAGTGAAGTGGTGTATTTATTCTTTGTTATTTTTGCAGTTATTATACAAGAGAACTATTATTATTATTATTAGTCTGAATTATATAGATAGCTATTAAACACAAGAATTATTATTATATCATTATTATCAATATTATTATTATTTATGGATATTTCTAAATATTTTTATAGCTATTAAACATAGGAATTACTATTATTATTAATGATATTAATATAATTTTTGGCAACCATTTTTAGTTATTTTCACATCTATTAAACACAAGAATTATTATTATTAGTAGAGTTACTATTGTTAATTACTTTTCTTTACCATGACGGAAGACACTTATCATACAAAAATATAAAAAGACTCATAAATTATAAAACTGCACTAATCAAACAAAACACACAGAGACAACGATAAGAATAAAAAAAAACCAGAACACCAATCAGTACACCACGCTAATAAACAGCCGTAATGAATGAAACGGACAAAAATTATATATATATATCAATAAAATTAATACCCCATCCCGACACAGTATTAATTGTTACAGCACAGCGTCATTTGGAAATGATCAGTGCGTGTGTGTTGGAGGAGGAGGGAGGGAGGGGACAGGGAGAAGGGTGGCGTGGGGAGGCAGGAGAGGTCCTAGCTTTTGCGTAATCCAGGATCATCAGTATACGTGAAATTAATTATACCACCTGCATCCGACTGCCAATGTAAAAGCTCTCTTGTTGTGACTGTGACGTCACGATCAGTTTGACGCTTATGTGGGAGAGATATATATATAGGCTATATATATATATATATATATATATATATATATATATATATATATATATATATATATATATATATACATACATACATATACATATACATTAAGCCTATGCGAGCTGCACAGCAGTGAGGACGTCTGTCACGTGGTTTTGTCTTGTGTCTGTCTTTCTGTATGTCTCTATTTAACATAGTCTCTCTCTTTCACCATGGCTCTCTCTCTCTCTCTCTCTCTCTCTCTCTCCAATCTAATGTAGTGGCATAGGTGCTTAACTTAACATGGAAGAACCTGACTTTATAATCTGTCTGTCTGTCTCTATTTAACATGGCCTCTCTCTCTCTCTCTCTCTCTCTCTCTCTCTCTCCAATCTTACGTAGTGGCATAGGTGCTTAACATAACATGGAAGAACCTGACTTTATAATCTGTCTGTCTGTCTCTATTTAACAGTTATAGAGATAGAGACAGTAGGAGAAAACTGTAAGAATAACAAGGCAAACAGATAACTTGGTGGTTAAACGTACTAGGACTAAATTAGCTGAGCGAGCCTTATCAGTGAGGGAGCCTGTTTTGTGGAATACACTTCCTTCAGATGTAAAAGAAAGCGAAACAATAAATTCTTTTAAAAGAAAATTGAAAGGCTATTTTCTTGACGTTGTTGGATGAGCCATTGTTGGCATTGTGTTTTGGATCAGATGTTTTGTTTTATGTAAAATATTGTTAATAGATAACATATATAATTCTATGTATATATTACTTTCATCAGTATGAGGCTAAATTTTAAACAAACATTTTATGTATATTTTAACCAACGCACGTTGTAAGAATACCCATTGTAAATTTGTGGAATAAAGGTATTATTATTATTATTATTATTATTATTATTATTATTATTATTATTATTATTATTATTACATGGCCTCTCTCTCTCTCTCTCTCCAATCTTACGTAGTGGCATAGGTGCTTAACATAACATGGAAGAACCTGACTTTATAATCTGTCTGTCTGTCTCTATTTAACATGGCCTCTCTCTCTCTCTCTCTCTCTCTCTCTCTCTCTCTCTCTCTCTCTCTCTCTCTCTCCAATCTTACGTAGTGGCACAGGTGCTTAACCTAACATGGAAGAACCTGCTTTATAATATGTCTGTCTGTCTCTATTTAACATGGCCCTCTCTCTCTCTCTCTCTCTCTCTCTCTCTCTCTCTCTCTCTCTCTCTCTCTCTCTCTCTCTCTCTCTCAGTCTTCTGCAGTGGCATAGGTGCTTGATACAACATGGAAGAACCTGACTTTATAAAAGAAAAATGCTATGGAAAACCTGCTTCTAATTTCTAGCTGCCTACAGCGTGCCAGCCAAGGCATACTGTAGACAATACCCCGCTCCCCATAGGCAAACTGAGCAAAGCTCTATTACTAACTGAACGATACGACAGCGCACATTACAGTTTGGTAAAACAATAACCAGCTGATATTACATGGGCGTCATAAGCAACGAAGTATGCAACTATTCCTATAATAAATCATATTCTGTCAATATTTGGTTACTTTCTGATCAGGAAGATGAAGGAAGAATAAAAATATACAGAGAGAGAGAGAGAGAGAGAGAGAGAGAGAGAGAGAGAGAGAGAGAGAGAGAGAGAGAGAGAGAGAGAGAGAGAGATCTGTGCAAATGCAAGAAATTAATGAAGAAATATACTAAATGTAAAATGAAAAAATAAATGAATTAGCTATAACACCTCTATACGCTATAATAGCAAAGTCGAGATAATTAACCGTTTTTAATACCAAACGGCGAAAAGTCTACAAGTAAAAGAAAATACGAGCAAGTACACATGACAGTACAAAAGAAAGCAAGAGAAACAAGAAAGTAAAAGAAAAAAAAAAAAAAAGGTTTGCATATGTAGAATTTAGAGGAGGAGATGGGAACAGGACTCTGGGGTGGGAGGGGAGGGAGGATGGGTGTGATGGTGGGGGGTTAGTGGGGTGGGGTATAGGATGCAAAAGAGAGAGAGAGAGAGAGAGAGAGGAAGAATGAATAAGAAAAGGACAAACTAAGGCGGTTGAAGAAGGGGCAACGAGCTTCATTTGCATTGCACCTACGCGTTCCTCTCTCTCTCTCTCTCTCTCTCTCTCTCTCTCTCTCTCTCTCTCTCTCTCTCTCCTTCACCTCCTTCCCCTTCCCCCAACAGCCATTTAGAAATGAGAATAAAGAAGGGGAGATGAATCTGATGTCTGACAGCTAAACACTACTTCAACATAACCATTGTGTCATGTTTGTTCTGCGCGCTCTCTCTCTCTCTCTCTCTCTCCCTCTCTTTCTAAGAGGGATGCTGGAAGTAGCAGAAGAGGAAGGAGAAGAAGGAGAAGAAGTTGAAGAAGGAGAGGACACAGAAGGAAAAAAAAAAAAGAAAATTAAAATAAAAAGACAAAAGAAAGACGGAGAATTCTAAGCCCTGAGTCGGTGTAAACCCACCTCTTAAAAACGACATCCTCCCCCTCCCTCTCTCTCTCCCTCCCTCGCCCTCCCCCTTCCTTCTTCTCTCTCTCTCTCTCTCTCTCTCTCTCTCTCTCTCTCTCCCTCCCTCCTCCTCTTTTGACCCTCCTTTGGGAGTCGTGCCGTCGTGACTCTCACAAAAGGATCTCTTTTGAGGAAAAAAAAAAAAAAAAAGAATTCTAATCCAACCCTAAAAATTAATGACGTACTTGTGTCAAAAAGAAGGGGTTTAAGCAAACGTGCGGGAGTGGGAGTGGGGTGGGGGGTGGGAAGGGGGAGGTCATACAATGACACCTCTCCCACTCCTATTCCTCCTCCTCCTCCTCCTCCACCTCCCATTTCCTTTCCTCCTCCTCCTCCTCCACTTCTTATTAATGTATGTGCCTCCACACGCAGGCTAACTAACCAACTACACTTGTATATTCATTTCGGTGTGTATGTACATACACACACACAATACAAGGTGTAGGATAAACTCAAAAGCTTGTTTTTGGGTGTATATATTACTCTCCCTCTCTCTCTCTCTCTCTCTCTCTCTCTCTCTCTCTCTCTCTCTCTCTCTCTCTCTCTCTCTCTCTCTCTCTCTCTCTCGCCGAGCCTGGAAGAGGAATGCCTTAAACGAACCTGTTTCTGTAAATGTCTTATATAAAACAGCATTTTACCAACTACCTCACAGAGTAAAAGATAATAAAAAATTATAAATAATAAAAGAATTAACGTTATTTTGATCATAGAGGGACAACAGGGACGTTATGAACTTCAGAGTCAGTTGCTTTGATTATAATCCTGCATAACAGTTACTTGTAGAATGTGGGATTCACCGAATTCCCGTGTGTTTCCAAAATCAGTAGTCATGTACACTGTACACAAGGAGACAGGAATTACGTACGGAAATGGTGGGGAAAGGCATTAGCAAAGTTGACCCCTCCAGTCGAAATAAAAAAAAAGTGAAATCACTCTGCAAAACATTATATATATATATATATATATATATATATATATATATATATATATATATATATATATATATATATATATATATATATATATATATATATATATATATATATATATATATATATAGAGAGAGAGAGAGAGAGAGAGAGAGAGAGAGAGAGAGAGAGAGAGAGAGAGAGAGAGATAAGGGGAAGAAAAGAGGAATGCGGAAAAAAAGAAATGATGAATGTATGACTTACTGAACTCTAAGGTACTCCGAGCAAGAAGTACATGGAAGTATTACGTACATCATTAGCCTCAAGCGTCAGTTATAGATTCATGATTCTTATGAAATAATTTCTTTTTTAATTATGTCAAATCAATGACAAAAAAGAAAAAACTTAAGAGTCCGGACCCAAAATTCTGCTAACGCCAAGTAACACAAAACCCAACCCTGCTCTCTTCCCCACCCCACAAAAACAAAATAAAAACTCAGCCAGGTACAAAGTTCACCTTTAGTAAAACCCTTCGTAAAAAAAACCCATCCACAACTTTTTTTATGCGTGTGATCACGATAAAAAACAAACGAACAAACTAAACGGACCTGATCATTACTTTTTTGTTCGGGGAAGTAAATAAAAAAAACTACAAACATTGTAAAAAACCAATAAAAACCAACAGTTACTGTAAAAAAACTGCAATAAAAAACAACAGTTACTGTATAAAAAAACTGCAATAAAAAACTCCACTTATTGTATGAAAAACTGCAATAAAAAACTAGTTACTGTATAGAAAAAACCTGCAATTAAAAAACTAGTTTATTATATAGAATACAAAAACAGCAATAAACTACAGTTATTGTGTAGAATACAAAAAACTGCGATAAAAAAACTACAGATATTGTACAGGATACAAAAAACCTGCAATAAAAAAGCTACACTTATTGTATAAGTAAAAAAACCCGCAATAAAAAAAAGTTACTGTATATAAAAAAACCTTGAGTAAAAAAACTACATTTATTGTGTAAAATAACTAGAAAATTGTATTTACTCAATTGGTGTGATTTTGCTCAACCCCTATCTTATAAGCAGTCATTCTCTCTCTCTCTCTCTATTTATTTATTTATTTTTACATTCATTCACTGCAACTACCTCATAGCCATATAGCAAGGATTAAATCCCTACCTAAAATCAGTGATCTCTCTCTCTCTCTCTCTCTCTCTCTCTCTCTCTCTCTCTCTCTCTCTCTCTTTCTCTCTCTTATCAGTTTTTTTTACACTCATTCAATGCAATTGCCTCACAGTCGTACAGCAAGGAATAAAATCTTTATTATCGTTGGGGAGGGAGGGGGTCATCGTTGGGGGGAGGGTGGTCAGGTCGCGGTTACCATGGCAACCAACCAATATTCTAATGGGGAATAAGTCAGGGGTATATAAAAAAAAAACAGTATGGCAAGGCTTAGGAAGAGCAGCCACCACAGAAGCCTTATACATGATGATGATGACCAAGATGATGATTATGATGATGATGAAAATAACGATCAAAATTATCATCATCATCTTCCTCATCATCAGTAATATCATGGGGGGGAGAATTTTTCTTTCAAAAGGTCTATGACATCTTATTAATAATAGGGGAGTAATTAAAATATCTCACAGTATGATGAAAATGATGTCTATATCACCATCATTTCCCACATCACCAGTAACACCACGTTCTGAAAATGCCTATGAAACCTTATTAATAATAAGACAGCATTTCATTCAAACATCTCCTAGTTTAAATATCTTATTAAGCCTCATTTTTCAGGCTCATCTGGACTACCTCTGGTATACCAGTTCTCTAAAGAGAGAACAGATCTCAACACATCTTCAAAAATCTCAAGTCCTCAACAGATCTTTAAAAGTACAGAGTCAAAAGGAAACGCATGACGAGGTTAATGACAAGGCTACGCAGCTGGGTCGGAGGGGGAGGGAGATGGGGAGGGAGGGAGATGGGGAGGGGGAGGGGGATGGAGAGGGGGGCGCAGCAAAGACTATTTAGTACCTCATGAAATTTCATACAACACCTGTACAGGCCCAGCCAAAGGTGAATGAACATTTAAGTGCATTACCCTAAGTATGGCGTTTTGTAAGTAAATTAACGTAGTGTTTTTTTTTGTCCACTTATCGACGCAAAAATTAGAGAGAGAGAGAGAGAGAGAGTACTTTGTCCTCCAGACAATAGTTTTCACCATTTTATTCCTAAAACGAAATCTGGGAATTTCATTCCAAGGTGGGAATGCACTTGAGCACTTAAAAACATTAATTGCTTTGTTAAAAAATAACACTGATCATATCCTTCACAACATGGCCACGCTACAGCCAGCTCTGCCAAATTCAGAATTCAGGAATTCAGGAATGACCTTCAAATCACCTGGCAAAAATAGAGCACCAAAACCCATTCATCATACCATCAAGCCAAAAAAAAAAAAAAAAAAAAAAAAAAAAATCCGCGAATTTTAAAATCTACCTAAAGTCAGGAATAAAAATTTGACGACGGCCTCGGAATACTAGCACTTTGTTACTTTTCAGAAATCCCGGACCCCTCCGAAGTCCGTTCAACGCCCGCACTTGAGTATTTGGAAAATATCTCATACCTAACAGTAATTCCCCCAACTAAGCTGTACTTTACACTTAACATTCAATACGAGAGATACATCTAAACACGTTTCACGTCTGAAATGGCAGCATAGGGAAAAATAGTCATAATAAGGGAGCCTGTATATACAGAAGTCCACTAAGCTGGGGTCCCTCAAGTTGACGCGTTACTACTTCGTACGAAATGGAAAATGACTCATGATTCCTTTAGTGACGATGAGTACGGATGGAATAAAGACACAAAACATCTTAATGTTTTTTTTTACTGCGTCGAAAAACCCACCACTACAATACCATAAATTTCTTCCACACAAACACACATGCATATACACGCACACATGCACATACACCTGCACACACATACACATTACTGACAGACAAAAAGACGCGGTCGGCCGAGTGTCAATATCTCTGGGCCGTAAAAGAATATGGCCGACATCACTGCTTTAACTTTGGGGGGAATAAAACCCCGCAATTCGATACGAATATGCCGTTAAGGTTTAGGATAACTGCCCCGACGAGGGGGTGGCCGGGGGGAGAAAAGACCCCGCGTAGAGACAGCGTCTACGACGGCGACGCAGACAAAAGACGAATGTAATTTTTTTAGGCGTGAAAACAACACCATGTCGCTCCTAGTGAGTGAATGATTATTATTATCATTATTATTATTATTAAAAGCAAAGAATAGTGACAATTTACAGTAGGTAACATCATCGTCATCATCAGCCTTATTATTATTATTATTATTATTATTATTATTATTATTATTCCTGGCAGTATATAAAAAGACTGTGACAAGAGGGAAATATGTTATTATTATCATCATTATTTTGTAAGAAGATCTTTTTTAAGACATATTTCATTGATATCATTATTATTATTATAACAAAGAGCAAGTTAATTTTCCCCCAAAAAGACGAAATAAAGACCCACAAACGTTTCCCTTAGAAAACAAACACCAAAATGTCTCAGGCGTCACCAACAATGAACAAACAAAGCTAAAGGAGAAATAAAGTAAAACATACATAGAACTACTGCTTATACATAAACAAACGGTATGTATACCGTACCCCAAAAACTGAAAAATTTGCCGGCCGGTACAAAACTACTACCAGTCCCTAACAAATACAGCAATCTCTATAAAACACAGCAATCTCTGCAAAAAAGAGCAATCTCCTAAAATACAGAAATCTCTACAAAATAGAGCAATCTAACAAATACAGCAATCTCTACAAAATAGAGCAATCTCTAACAAATACAGCAGTCTCTACAAAATAGAGCAATCTCTAAAAACACAGCAATCTCTACAAAATAGAGCAATCTCAAAAAATACAGAAATCTCTACAAAAATAGAGCGATCTCTAAAAACACAGCAATCTCTACAAAATAGCGCGATCTCTAACAAATACAGCAATCTCTGTAAAATGGAGCAATCTCTAAAAAAGCAGAAATCTCAACAAGATAGAGCAATCTCTAACAAATACAGAAATCTCTACAAAATAGAGCTATCTCTAAAAATACCGAAATCTCTACGAAATGGAGCCATCTCTACAAAATAGAGCGATCTATACGAAATACAGCCATCGATTTGCATGGTACATGCACAGCGCGCATCGATGAATTTCCCAGCGTTTATAAGCCTCGTCAATTGCAGAATGCAATATGCTCCCTAGATATTTAGCCTCGATAAATTTAGCATGTATTGTCCAGCCAGATGAATTAAATTCGGTTCGCCATTATTAAAATGTCCGCCACGGTTCAATAATATTCACGCTGGTTAAATCATCTTGCGCAGGATGTCAATATTACTGAAATTCAGGCTTCCTTCAATTCGCGGATATTATGAAGTCGAGGGTCAACCAGCTCGATCTTTCATAATATCTTTTCACATAAGGTGGAGCTCTGTCTTCTTCCGTATTCCCTCTGTCAATTAGCAAAACAGATTTATCGTCCATTGACGAGATTTGTTTATTTATTTATTTATTATTGTTCGTAAATTTTACTTAAAAGACCTCAAATTTTTATCTACATGGCAAATGTGTGCATACTCATTCATGCAAATATAAATTTTATATAGTGTAATATACACATAAATTCCCATACTAAAAATAACACAATATACTGAGAGAGAGAGAGAGAGAGAGAGAGAGAGAGAGAGAGAGAGAGAGAGAGAGAGAGAGAGAGAGAGAGTTTAGTACACTACATCCCTTTAAACAAAGTACGATTCCAGACGAAAAATACGCTGCGTTTTTGGAAAGGAAAGGGGGGAAGGGGAAGGGAAGGGGGAGGGAGGGGTCGTTTAGGTGATTCCAAGTCATTAAATACGGAAATCGTCTGTTTCGGGTTTTCAGAAAATTTACGGGATCACAATTCGAGAGCGAAAACAAAATTGCCAATTTGTCTCCAGAACATATATCTATAATATTAACGTTGAAGGCTATACATTATACTTTCTCCACGATGATATGATGATGATAATGACGGTGATATTCAATACGTCTTCACTGTAATGATGATAATGATTATCGGCAGAATGGCGAGGGAATAATGGTTCGGGCAGACAAAAAAAAAAAAAAAAAAAAAAAAATCGAAAAAAACACGACCCCATTAAAGTTCCCAGCGATCATACATGTACTCGTAAACAACTTCTCTCTTTAAGATGATTTGAGAGAGAGAGAGAGAGAGAGAGAGAGAGAGAGAGAGAGAGAGAGAGAGAGAGAGAGAGAGAGAGAGAGCATTTTCCAAGCTGTGTCGACTGAAACCATTATTTGAGATGCATTCATGTCCTGTTCAAATATTATTTTATCTTATTAATGAGAGAGAGAGAGAGAGAGAGAGAGAGAGAGAGAGAGAGAGAGAGAGAGAGAGAGAGAGAGAGAGAGACTTCCTGATGTATGCCGATTTGAATCTTAATCTACTGAAACTTCCATGTCATATTCCAATCATATCTTATTGAGAGAGAGAGAGAGAGAGAGAGAGAGAGAGAGAGAGAGAGAGAGAGAGAGAGATGTGTGTGTGTGTGTGTGTACCCAATACCCATGACATATTGGAAAATTCCTAACAGAGCGGTTGTGTTTCATTTTTTAAAAAAAAAAAAAATTAAGTCTTGAATGACAGTTTATAAGCAAAAATGATTTTTCTGTCGACATTTAATTTCCTCGTTATGAAGTAACTAACAGAAGCGGTCCTTTCTTTCGCTCTCCCCAAACGCTCCGCCACTGAAATCAGCATTTTACGAATACCAAAAATGTTTAAAGTACAGTGAAAATGAATACATTGTCCTCCCTCGGGACAATATTATATCAGACACACACACACACACAAATATATATATATATATATATATATATATATATATATATATATATATATATATATATATATATATATATATATATATATATATATATACACACACACACACACACACACACATATATATATATATATATACATTAAGAGCATTTATAAATATTTGCTCCATATAATTAGGTATCCATTTTAGTTAAAACATAGTATACAGCACATTACGTAAACAAACGAAAATTACCAGTAATTCTAAATTATACCTTCCGGCTTAATAATTACAATACAAACGCCACAAACAAAGAACTTGGCCCACATACACCGAATAAAATAGAAATATCTAAACATTCAAACCTTTGAGGATTTTACAGAAAAAAAAAAAAAGTTTTCCCCAGATTGCAAATATTCGTAACCCTTTAAACAACCGCGGTCAAGATCATTTCCACCATCCATTCCAGGACTACATTCCCACTCGAATAAGACACCAAATCAAATTCTAAAGGGCCACGATAGAGAGGACACCCTAATTTCCAGAACCTAGTAAGCAGGCAACAGGTATGGGTTTGGGAAATGTATGTGAAACCGCCTACGCCAGGTAGGTAAATTTTCAGGTGAGGCGAGTCAGCCTGCGTGGGAATTATGACCCCTTACCTTGGGAAAAGAGAGAGAGAGAGAGAGAGAGAGAGAGAGAGAGAGAGAGAGAGAGAGAGAGAGAGAGAGAGAGAGAGAGAGAGAGATATTCCATACTGAGTCGTCTGAAACTGTAACATGAAAAACTTTCATAAAACTCCCATGTTCTATCCAAATGTTATCTTACCTTAATGAGAGAGAGAGAGAGAGAGAGAGAGAGAGAGAGAGAGAGAGAGGGGAACCACTGGTGGAAAGAGAAGGTTTGAGAGAGAGAGAGAGAGAGAGAGAGAGAGAGAGAGAGAGAGAGAGAGAGAGAGAGAGACTGTGGCGGACAGGATAGTTCAGACGTGGGATCGGCGGTGTAGCCTTGAATTATTGAGAAAGGAAATGGATTCTTGGGTATTAAAGGTTACCTCTCGCGTCAGGAAAGACGAACTGGAATTGGGGACTACTACTGACGAAGGCGAAGGCAGCTTCAGAAGTTTAACGGCGCGTTCCTTTGTTCTATTGGGTTAAATAAACGTAAAACCCATTAGTAGCAATACGATGCGAAGAAGGAACGGCTATTACTTTTGCATACCGACCTCGGGTTCGAAAGGTACTTTTTTCGAAAGCAAAATGATGCCCACAAGGATTCAGTGTCTTTAAGAACAAGAGATCCTATTTTGCCTGTGCAGAAGTCACGGCCTAAGGCAGAGGGATGTAGGAGCTATTTATACAAGTATATGAAAGGGATCCTATTTTGCCTAGGCAGAAATCATAGCCATAGGCCTAAGGATGTAAGAGCTAATTACACACGTATAAGAAGCAAGTCAGGCAACCTACAAAATGTGGTTTAATCCACAGGGAACACAGAAGCAATTCTAAGTTAAAAGGGTCCTTAAACTCCATCAATAATACCCTCACAGAACAACCTGAATGGAAAAAAGTGCAAATAGGTATTGCCACTGACTACTGTGGTTGACTGATTTCGTATGTTATCTGGCGTTACAACCAACAAGGTCACTAACCCCGGAGCTAATTGGCCATTTTCAATTAAACTGTTCCTTTCAGTGACATACAAAGTACAATACAAAGATCATATTAACCACTCCGTTGAGTTTAAAGGAGAGAGAGAGAGAGAGATACAGAGAGAGAGAGAGTTGTCCTCCTTTCGAATAGCCTCGTAACACCTGTCTGGCCGCGTCTTCTCACAATCACTAACCTTACCAGTGTATGTTATAAAATACACTCGAAAATATATATATATATATATATATATATATATATATATATAATGTGTGTGTGTATACATACATACATATATATATAATATAATATAATATATATATATATATATATATATATATATATATATATATATATATATATATATATATATATATATATATATATATATATATATATATATATATATATATATATATATATATATATATATATATAAATATATATATATATATATTTTATATAGACACACAACTAGACCTCAAACACTGAAAGTGTTTTCCCTCCTCCTCCTCCTCCTCCTCCTATTCTTCTTCTTCTTCTTCTTCTTCTTCTTCTACGACAGCTTCGCCATTTCCACGGGGCAGCCTTTCCCAGGGAGAGAAAAGCAGTTCATTACCGGGAAGATTTTCAGTGTCACCGAAAAAGGGGGAAAAAAAATAAAGCAACATTTGCCATCAGAGATTCTCCCTTACGGGGCAACAGCTGTGTGCTGTGAAGAGCCTTGAACTGTAGCGATCATGCTATATACAGTATGTATATACAGTATGTACAGTATATACAGTATGTATATACACACACACATATATACATATACATACAGTATATATATATATGTATATATATATAATATTCCAATACTTGTACACACATTTCTCATTCTTCTCTCTCTCTGTATGTATGTATGTATATATGTATATATATATATATATATATATATATATATATATATATATATATATATATATATATATATACAGAGAGAGAGAGAGAGAGAGAGAGAGAGAGAGAGAGAGAGAGAGAGAGAGAGAGAGAGAGAGAGAGCGTGTATGTATGTCTCTCGTTTGTGTTACTGAAAGCAAAAGGTTTATTACTTCACGTGTGTGTATGTATGTACGTAACACGTATGTATGTACGTAACTATACCCGGCAATGCCCTCTCTCTCTCTCTCTCTCTCTCTCTCTCTCTCTCTCTCTCTCTCTCTCTCTCTCTCTCTCTCTCATTCAACAACGTTAAGTGCTCTCTAGAAACTCCCCAGCGAATTATACCCCAACAGACCTACTGGGAAATCTTTGATTGTTGGCTTATGAGGCCTTTTGAATTTATCAATCAATAGGCTAGCCCTGCTCGGAAGTTCTCGGTCTTTGTGTGTGTGTGTGTGTATGAGAGAGAGAGAGAGAGAGAGAGAGAGAGAGAGAGAGAGAGAGAGAGAGAGAGAGAGAGAGAGAACTTTGCAAATTATACTAGGATAAAAATCAGAGTACACTGCTCTGCGTGTGCGAGAGAGAGAGAGAGAGAGAGAGAGAGAGAGAGAGAGAGAGAGAGAGAGAGAGAGAGAAGAGAATAATGGTACTGGATAGATAAAAAAAACCCGATACTGTCATGAACACGTTTCCAAAAATATATGAGGGACTAGAATAATACAATACTCCACTATAGTACACAGATAATGAAAAACATACACACATCTGATTTTCACAGAGGTACAAATAATAATAATAATAATAATAATAATAATAATAATAATAATAATAATAATAATAATAATAATATCAGAACCCGCTATTCTAAATTTAAACTAAACCTCCACTGAAGATATCCTGGTATGCAAATGAGACAAGTTACTAAAAAAAAAAAAAAAAAACTGACAAAAATTCCTTTCTATTCTATAAACAAACCCTTCCCTGACGCAATACAAAGCAAGCACGGAGACGCCGAAGCATTCCCCATCATCGTGACTTGGCAACTCACCGGCGAAGTCCGAGCGTTAACCACTAACTCACTCTCCGCCTCCCACATTACCCGCAGTTGTACAAAACTATAACGATAAATTTACCCGGAAGGTGGCGCTATCAGTACCCGTTTAAAAGCGACAGGGAGGAACAAAGGAAAAAGGCGTAATTAAAGAGAGAGAGAGAGAGAGAGAGAGAGAGAGAGAGAGAGAGAGAGATGGTTATTTACATGGGGAAAAAATAGCAGATAATTATGATCGTTGCTCCGCTATATCGGATTTCAAAGCAAACGCGAATTGCGCGCACGCATGAGCGGGTCACGTGGAGATGTTCTTTAAATACTTATAAAAGTCACCATAAAACGCATGAAATGGTGCAAATGCGCGCGCAGGCGCGCGCGCTTAATTAAAACCAGGTAATGCGGTCATTTTATCAACTTGTAACAAGAGTAGCTTTCAAGAATGATGGCGAATCTCTCTCTCTCTCTCTCTCTCTCTCTCTCTCTCTCTCTCTCTCTCTCTCTCTCTCTCTCCATCTGGGGCTGTGCTGCAGGTGTCCACACGAACAATCTGAGTTATATATATATATATATATATATATATATATATATATATATATATATATATATATATATATATATATATAGATAGATAGATAGATAGATAGATAGATAGATAGATAGATATATATATATTATATATAAATATATATATACATTATATATATATGTATATATACATATAATTTTACATATTCCCACAAAATGAATTTTGTAAAGGTCCGGTGCAAATTCCCACTTGCGTATAAATTAAGCATATCTGCTTGTTTGCCGTTTTGCCCCTCTCTCTCTCTCTCTCTCTCTCTCTCTCTCTCTCTCTCTCTCTCTCTCTCTCTCTCTCTTTTCATCCTTATTCAAAAGCAGCAAAGCAGAAGCAATTCTTTTCTGTATAAATCTTTCTTATCAAGATCCTTCTTCTCTACCTTTTCTTTAATTCGCTCGGCCTCGCGGAGGTAATAAATTAGGGAGCCTTCTCTGGCCGACGACGAACGCAAAATATAACGGCGGTGCCTGAGAGAGAGAGAGAGAGAGAGAGAGAGAGAGAGAGAGAGAGAGAGAGAGAGAGAGAGAGAGAGAGAGAGTTTGATATATATATATATATATATATTTACATACTGTATGTATATATATATATATATATATATATATATATATATATATATATATATATATATATATATATATATATATATATATATATATATAACACACATTTATATATATAACACACACATTTATATATATAGTGATACGTCAATCATTCTCAGTTCTGGTATCTTCATTTGCTTTATATTTTTGTCAGTTTTTCAATGTCCCGAACAGTTTCATTGAGTCTCCTTACTTTTGAATCTACATTAAGTCTCAAAAAAAAAAAAAGACTTGAGCTTTGTAAATAACAAATATTAATATTCAATAAAATAAAAGGATTTCAAAAAAAAAAACACCACAATAAAAAACTACCCAATCGTTAAAGCTAAAAAAAAAAAAACATGAATAAGTAAGCCTTGCAAGAAACAAGTACTAAAATTCAGCCATAAAAGAACACGACTTGTTTTTTCTAAAAAAAAAAAAAAAAAAACCCAGACTACTTAAAAAAAAAAAAAAACAGACCAATCGGCAGTTAAAGAAAAGACATCTAAGCTCTCTAAGCAAGCTCTCTTAAGAACGAGTATCAGTATTCAACCATAAAAAAACTACTTATTTAAAAAAAAACCACAACAGAAAACTTAAAACAAAAAAACACTGACCAATCGTTAGAGGTCATCTCGGGTCGGAATGGCGGGCGAAAATGACCCCGTAACGACTTAAGTTCCACCCAAGTTCTCTCTTCATCTATGATGAAAACGATATTAACCGGGATATTTCTGCGGTTTCCCCTGTGGTGGCTTCTCTTGTTCGGGGGGGGGGGGGGAATGGAACGAGAAATGGTGGAACTTACGGGAAAAACTGGAAAATGATAAATAGTGGAACTGCAGAGACGCCGGAACGATGTAAAACGGGAAGTTATGGAAAGATTGGAAATGAAAAATATAAACAGAACTTCTGAAAAAATGAAACTATATAATATTACCAGTAAACAAATTGACCATTAAAAATGGAACGTTAAAAAATGGAACTTAAGCAAAATTAAGACCTAAGAAAAAATCTAAGAATATAACGAAAAAAAGTGGAAAATACAAAACTACGTAAGATACACGATATAAAATGGAACGTAAGAATACAATAGCACTAAAACTAGAACCTTTAAAAACTGAACTTAAAACAAACTGATGCATAAGAAAAATAAAAAAATAATTAATAGAATATAATGAAAACGACGTTTCTTCGTAAGGTACATACAGCCATATTCCAGCACCCACATTTGTCTATTCTATTACCTATCACAGCTATGACTGAAAGATTTAAAAAGAGAATAAAAAAAAAAAACGAATAAAAAACAATTAAGCAATTAATAATTTTTTTAGGTCTAGTCTCAATCCTGTCTAATATCACATTTCGAAAACTTGACTTCCCACAGCCACTGCTATGACTGAAAGATTTAAAAAGAGAATAAAAAAAACCGAATAAAAACAATTAAGCAATTAATAATTTTTTTAGGTCTAGTCTCAATCCTGTCTAATATATGACAACGACAAGTCGCAAGGAACAAGTGTAACAACGACACAAAAACGAAGACTTCATAAGCGACAAAAAGTCGAACGAATACTTTGAATGACCTTAACCTCAAATGACATTTGTGAAGCCAAGTAAAAAATCAGCACAGAAATAAAGCGAACACACAAACCTACCGTACACACGAACACGCGTAAAATGCTGAGCAAATGTAAAAGAGAAATGTAAAAGTATATGTAAAAGTCAACGTAAAAGCAAATGTAAAAGGAAATGTAAATGTGAAAGGAAAATTTAAAAGGAAATGTAAAAGGAAACGTTAAAGGAAATGTTAAGTAAATGTAAAGTAGGTGTAAAAGGAACACGAACACGCGTAAAATGCTGAGCAAATGTAAAAGAGAAATGTAAAACTATATGTAAAAGGAAATGTAAAAGTCAACGTAAAAGGAAATGTAAATGTGAAAGGAAAATTTAAAAGGAAATGTAAAAGTCAACGTAAAAGCAAATGTAAAAGGAAATGTAAATGTGAAAGGAAAATTTAAAAGGAAATGTAAAAGGAAACGTTAAAGGAAATGTAAAGTAGGTGTAAAAGGAAATGCAAAAGTAACTATAAGGTGGAATGTCAAGTACAAGCAAAAGGAAATGTAAAGAGAAATGTAACGCAAATGTAAAAGGAAACGTAAAGGGAAATGATCGTGATGGGAAATGCATACTCCATTTCTCCGGTTTCTGTAACATAGGGTAAATGACATTGCCGGGGGGGGGGAAGGGGGAGGAAGGGGAAAGTAAGGGGGTGGGGAGGGAGAGGGTATATATGTTCCAGTTCCAATTAGCAGCATTCAACATCCTATCATACTACATGACGTCTTCCTGGTCCCCCCATTGCGTCATCGCTTTTGGGGGGAAGGTGGTGAGAGTGGCCAGGGTAGGGGGTAAATGGGAGGGGGGGGGAACAAGAAGATGCTGGGAGGAGGCAATTCCCTTTAGGTCTTCTTCATCGATACTGCCTTCCATTTATCCAGCTTCTTGGTGAAATTATGTTAGAGTAGGATGATAAACGGTGATCTCTCTCTCTCTCTCTCTCTCTCTCTCTCTCTCTCTCTCTCTCTATATATATATATATATATATATATATATATATATATATATATATATATATATATATATATATATATATATATATATATATATAATCTTCTGACATCACAAACTATCAGTACGCTCTAGGTAACTTTAGGTATATTCATCATACATACATATATACATCTTTACATACATTCATACATCCTTATACATACACTCATACATACATACATACATACATACATACATACATACAAACATACACACGCCCTATTTCACTTCTAAGTCAACCGACAGATCTCTGACACTTCAACAAATCACAAAAAAAAAAAAAAAAAAAAAATCATTATATAAAAACATCAGTCCAACATAAGCAAAAGAGAACCCCTATTTATCACCATACTCTTTCCACCTGCCACCCGACCTAATTCTCCCCCCTACCCCCGACAACCCCCGAGAAAGATCTTGCTTGTCCCAAGCTTTGATTCCGTTAATACTCGCAGGCAAAATACAAACAAGCAGTCACATTAAAGGCGTGAGTGAGTGAGTGAGTGAGCCAACGCGCCTGGCTAAATTTATTCAACCTGAAGACATGAGTCCGTCCGAATAATAATAATAATAATAATAATAATAATAATAATAATAATAATAATAATAATAATAATAATAATAATAATAAAGGACTAGTATTACCTCTTGCATTAATAATAATGATGATGATGATAATACTGCTTCACAACTGTTAGTATCTTGACTAGATATGAAGGTAACATAATAATAATAATAATAATAATAATAATAATAATAATAATAATAATAATAATAACCGCTTCAAAACTGTCAGTAATTAGACTATATATATATATATATATATATATATATAATATATATATATATATATATATATATATATATATATATATATATATATATATATATATATATGTTTATATTTATGTATGTATATGTATATATATATATATATATATATATATATATATATATAATATATATATATATATATATATATATATATATATAACTGAAAGCAGAAAGAAGCTAAAAGGCAATGCTTGCTTGCCAAAGCGCCTTGACCACCGCTTTCTAAAAACACACGCACAACTGACCAGACAAAACGTAGGAAAGCTGTACAAAAAAAAAAAAAATTATAAAAAAATCCACAGAACGAGTTACTTAACAATGAAGACGCAGTGATACATCAGATGTTTCCTCTTTTACTTCTTTTTCTTCTTCTTCTTCTTCTTCTTCTTCTTCTTCTTCTCCGATGCGCGGAGATTCGACGGGGATTATAAAATTCTATCATCAAGGGGTCTGGCTGACAATGCTCTCCTCCTTCGGACGGAAAATTAAATCAATAGCGCCCACAAACGAGAACGCCAGATCTACTAGACCGCCTTCCCCCTTCCCCTTACCCCCACCTAGGAAAAAATATAGGACGAATAATAATTAATGGAAGAAAATAATACAACGCGATCGATCCCCAAAAAATGGTGATCAATAAACAGGAAATAAGAACAATGGCCTTGCAGACCGGAGCCTCAGGAGAAAATCTTGTTGATGATGCAGTTTTCCCACCCTCCCCCTCTCCCCCCTCCCCTTATCCAATATCGGCGGTCGGTGAATGCCAAGCCACCACCCTCTTATACCCCTTCCTAACCCCCCTTACACCAGGGGCAGACCCCCCCCTTTTCCTCAGCGTATGTTTTATTCGTTGGTTTGTTTTCGTCCCACTTGGAATCTCGCTGTCCCCTTTTGCTCAGGCCCCTCAACCCCCTCCATCCACCATCTTCCAGTCCCTTCCTCCCTCCTCCTCCTCCTCCTTCTTCCAGCATCCCTGAGACCTATATTACAACCAAACCCGCGCACCGAGAGATCTAACTATTTTCGGTGCCGACTGGAAGTGAGGAGGAGGAGGAGGAGGAGGAGGAGAAAGAAGAAGTAGTCTTGCCTCCCGCCTTCTTTTTTCCTTTTTTGTCTCCATCAGGAATCCCCGAGGGAACCTTCAGTGCTGCGTTAATCACGGGCGGGAACCCAGCAACAACAGGAGCAGGAGGAGGAGGAGGAAGAGGAGAAGGAGAGAGAGAGCGAAGTCAGGAAGAGGCAGACGACGTGGAAAAAACGGCAGTGGTTTTAAAATCAATCTGACGGACATGGAATGACAAAAATAACAACCTGGAACAATAACGTCCCGATGTATTACAATGACAGAGCACCTGATATTGTATATACATTTCAATATCGATTACTTTAAAATAATACTGAAACACAATAAGAGAGAACTGCTGAGGTTTTGCTACCTTAATATCAATTACTTTAAAATAATGTTTGAGCGATATTTACATAAACATAACTATAATGTAAATGAATGGAGCGTCTTCACCCTCAGGTTTGTTCCACAATATGATGAATAGGGTTTATCTTCTGAATAATAATAATAATAATAATAATGACATGTGGGTAATAGACTCTCTTTCAAACAGGTTAAGTTAAGCATACCTTAGTTTAACCAGACCACTGAGCTGATTAACAGCTCTCCTGGGGCTGGCCCGAAGGATTAGATTTATTTTACGTGGCTAAGAACCAACTGGTTACCTAGCAACGGGACCTATAGCTTATCGTGGAATCCGAACCACATTATAACGAGAAATGAATTTCTATCACCAGAAATAAATTTCTCTAATTCTTCATTGGCCGGTCGGAGAATCGAACCCGGGCCCAGCAAAGTGCTAGTCGAGAACGACACCAACCCGTCCAATGAGGAACTTTTCAAACAAGTACTGTTGAAAAAAAAAAAAAATAATTAAATATGGGACCCAATCACCATTCACGTAATATTCATCATACTGTCAAGTACGACTGAGGACACTCATCAACAACACCTCGTTTGTGTAGTTACAAATTGAACAGGCAACGTAGGTATCAGAACGATTTATTTAAAAAAATGCATAAGTAATTAGCAAAAATAAATATCCTTCAACATACTTTGATCATAACGAGTTTGTACGAAAATATTACAACTGTGAGGATTATCCGTTCGGTCACTAGTTCAAGTTTTCCCGAGTCTGAAGGATATTCTTCTGAGGGATCCTTCGCCAACGGAGGGTTTATCCCTAGGACGCTGATCCCAATATGAAAAGTCTCAGAATGGTATCCTTCTGTGGGGTCCTTCGCCAACTAAGGGATATCCCTACGACGCTGATCCCAATATGAAAAGTCTCAGAATGGTATCCTTCTGTGGGGTCCTTCGCCAATGAAGGATTTTCCTAGGACGCTGATTCATCACAGACTAGGGTCCGCGAGGGTACAGCTGAGAGTTAGGGTACATTGCACCACAAAGTTCAAACGAGGTCAAGCATCGTAGCTGAGGCCAGAATGTGATAAAAACTAATACTTGATAGTTAATTAATCACTAACAGTTAATTTTGGAGACTTTAACAAGATGTACACATGTTAAATTAACATCAGTGGATATGGAGAAACAAATCCACAGTTATGTATGGGTACATACATTTAAAACAAATGAATAAATCTCTACCCGGAGCTTTCGGGAATCAGTTCGATTCCCCCTTTCAGTCTCAAGACCATAACTCAAGACTAATCCTACTATGAGCATTTTTTATTTAAAAATGGAAAAGTGGATAATTCAAAGGATCTAACTGTCCCGAGGAAGAATTATAGTCTTAGTGATAATATAAAAAACACTGTTCCCTTGCCATTCTGCGTTTAATTAAACCCGACTCTCTGGAAAAAATTGTCAATCTGGAATAAAAACTGTCAATAGCGCTCAATAATTGTTTAATCATTTCAGTAGTTTTCTTGGTAAAATTCATTTATTAAGAAACCATTACGATTTGTGACGGATATTTCCCTTCGTTTGGTCTTAATTTTTGCGCATAATTCAATTTTTTGTTGAATGTCATCCGTGTATTAATAATTTTTAATTCCTATGTTTCAGTTGTACCTGAATTTAAAATGACTGAATTTAAGTTCTATTAACTAAGATGATCTCCAAGTTATAAAATATCATTACCTTATAAATAAAAAACAACAAAGACATAATAATAATAATAATAATAATAATAATAATAATAATAATGATAATAATAATAATAACCCTGCAGATAAAAAGTTAATAAAAAAAGTTAATAACCAAAATCTTTTAAAGAAAAAACATCGATAAACTGCTGCCAGCGAATGGGAGGGGGGAGGGGGGGGGAGAACATTAACATCCCCAACATAAAAATAAAAAAAGTTTTCCAATTACAGCAGCGTTTCCAAAAGTATCTGGAAATGCATCATAAAACTGGTAAACATCACACTGCGATTGCAAACGGGTTCTAGGAATAAAGCTACTGGAAAATATATTATATAAATACATATATATATGAATAATATATATACATATATATTATATATACAGGATATCTATCTATCTATATTTACACACACATACACATATATGTATATATGTATGTATGTATGTGTGTATATATATATATATATATATATATATATATATATATATATATATATATTAATGTTATTAAATACATACGACTGAGAGAAATAATTATTCCACTCCATTAGAGGCAATTAAAAAACTCATTCTGATGTAAAACATTCCTCAATACACCGAGGAAGGTACATGGTCAAACTGATGACGGAAGGGTTGATAGGTGAAGAACAGTGTAGATTACAGATAAGGAAGAAGCTGCGTGGATCATGAGTTTGCAAAGAAACAGTTACGCGAGACGTTTAAAAGTACAAGCGAAGCGCTTCGCGGACCTACAAGTACCTACAAAAAGCTTAGAACAAAATCTGCAGAGAGGGCTTTGTAGAGGGCACAGAAGACGTATCACGGAGAAGATAAGTTGCAGGGAGTGATTAAATGTTTTTGTAATGGAAGCATGGCTTGTGTCAAGGCTCTGTGTAAAAATAAATCAGGGGAAAATTGTGTAGTTTCTCTTTGTGGTTGTTCAATCTCTTGATAGATGGAGTGATCAAAGGAGAGAGAGAGAGAGAGAGAGAGAGAGAGAGAGAGAGAGAGAGAGAGAGAGAGAGAGAGAGAGAGAGCTGATATAGGTGAAGAGTTGTGATATAACAAATTGAGTCGCGAATGGATTGGGGAATTGTTGATGTTTGCAGACGATATTTTCCTGATTGGTGATCGCGAAGAGAAACTGCGGAAGCTGATGAAAGAGTTTTTGAAGTGTTTGCAAGGGGGGGGGGGAAGAGAGAGAGAGCGGAGAGTAAGCTCAGCCCTCTTTTTGGTACAAAAGCTCAGTTTCTCATTTAGCAAAGTGAAGAGAAACTGCAGAAGCTGGTGTTTTAAAGCGTTTGCAAAGGGGAGAGAGCTGAGAGACAACTCAGCGCACATATTTGTAAATGGTCAGTCTTTCATTCTTAATATTCACTTCTTAAAAGCGGAATACCATTAATTAATATTCATTTACGCTCGAAGATAAACATAACATTATTCTTAGAAACATTTTTTCATGTCAATTAGATGACTCTATCCTCACTCATGCAGACAGACGCGGGTAGTCAATCAGTCATTACAAATATACCACATTTACGTAGCACTGCTACACGGGAAATGTTTCTATGTTTGGCCTGCATACAATTTATGAAATTGATGGCTTGGGGAGAAAGGGGGGAGGGGAAGGGAGGGAAAGGGAGGGGAGAAAGGGGAAGGTTATGCATTAGGCGTCGAAAATAGACCATTTTTTTTTTTTTAAATGGAAAACGTTATTCGCACAAGGTTGGAACAACATCCGAGAGACCCCCTATTCTCTCTCTCTCTCTCCCGTATATTCAATATGATATGGAGGAATATTTTTTTTTACCGAAAAATAGTGGAATATTCCAGTCCCCACAGTTCTTTGGCATATGGGCGGTAGGTTTTTCCATTTGGCTGAAGGGAAAATTTGTTTTTCTTCCTCCGCTCTTTTTTTTTTTTTTTTTTTTTTGCTTTCTGAAAGATCACAATCAAAGGTGAATTCATACCCAACTTCCTTCAGGTGTTCAGAAGAATTCAGGGTTTCAGATACTGAATTTATCCAAAATATTCAAAACATACAAAATACACATTTGCATCTTTATTGATCTCATCTCAGAAATGCTGAGCTGAAAAATATTTTTTTTTAATGTGTATTCCCTAAAGCAATGTGCATTTTAAGGTAAATTTTACGGGCAACTGAACTAGTGAACTTTGCAAAAGCCTATAGGAGTTAATAATACCTTTAAAGGGGAACGCAGGCGTATGTTCATGTGTGAGTTATTAAATACGCACAGTCACACACACATGCATGTATGTATGTATATGTATATATACATACATACATATATGTAATATTTATATGCATGTATGTATATACAGTATATAGGCTATATATATACATATATATATATATATATATATATATATATATATATATATATATATATATATATATATATATATATATATATATATATATATATATATATATATATATATATATATATATATATATATATATATATATATATATAATATGCATTTATGTGTATTTGTATGCACAGAACCATGGTCATTTCAACAAGCATGTCATCCATGAATATATAAATAATAAACTATTCAACTGCAAACTATACGATTCTCCATCGAATATGTTAAATTCTGTCTTAAAAATATTATTAAAAAAGTAAAGACAACTCAGCACAAAAAACCTTTTAAAGATGACAATTGAAGATGAACCCAGGAATCCACAGATATAAATGAATAACTTGGAATAACCAACACATACCAGTTTAATGCATTTTGTAAATCACAATGGCGTTTTTTGACAAACAGATGAGGGCCAAGATAAAATCATTTGTAGGAACCACCAAATTACATAATTCCCTCTAAAACTTAACAAAACATAACTTAAACTTTACAATATCTGAACAAGAATTTTATATATATATATATATATATATATATATATATATATATATATATATATATATATATATATATATATATATATATATATATGCACTTTCAACCTATTCTCATCCACGTATTATACTTTACCGTCTAAGAGTCCCTCAAAATACCTATTTTCATACACGTACCATACGGCACGAGTTTAGATCACGTAAAACAACAATGAGCAACAGGACTCCCCGTCACCTCTGGTATAAACATTTTCCTTTCCCGTCACCTCTGGTATAATCATTTTCCTTTCCCGTCACTTCTGGTGTAATCATTTTCCTTTTCCGTCACCTCCAGTGTAATAATTTTCAGTTATCATTTTACTTTTCAGTGATCTTGAAAGACGTGCCTGGACAAGAATGACAGCCATAGGAAGCTTTTTATGCGTCCTCTCAAGTCGTTACATGCACGAATTACAAGGCCCATTTGGGTGCTGGCTGGCTGGCTGGCTGGCTGGCTGGCTCTCTCTCTCTCTCTCTCTCTCTCTCTCTCTCTCTCTCTCACGCACACAGTATCATGACTGTATACAGTGGATTAAGAAAAAAAAACAAATGCACAACAAAAACGATTCTCTCTCCCTCTCTCATCACAGAGGCATACCTACAGACAGTGGACTTAAAAAAATACAATAAAGCATCGGAAATAAAGCGAATAATTGACTATGCTTCGGCAGACTGATGCTACCCGAAACCTAACCCCACCTTCCCCACCAGTTTACTCAACCCCCCCGCCCCCGCCCCCTCCATCTTCACGGTTCCATTCTCACGGTAGACAAAGATAGGCAAAAAAAAAATAAATAAATAAAATAAAAGCAACAATTTACATACATCCCTTTTAAGACGTTGTAAATTCTTACTTATGGTAGATATCTGTCTATTAAACCGATATTTTAAGCCATAATACACAATTACACACGACAACCGCCGTTTGTCTTACTTTTTCTTTCGGTCTTAAAAAAAGAAGTAAATTTGTCATTTATTTTTTCTTTCACGCTTTGAGGGGAAAAAAAAAGTCAAAATTACCTACAAAAACTAGTTATCGGGTTATGACCAAAAGCGCACCCGCAGATTCCCGAGTTAATTTAATTTTGAGAGAGAGAGAGAGAGAGAGAGCAGCGCCGTTACTTTACTTTGTTGAACCGCCAACCAACCGGCCAAGCGTGAGAGAGAGAGAGAGAGAGAGAGAGAGAGAGAGAGAGAGAGAGAGAGAGAGAGAGAGAGAGAGAGACGCTAAACCATGCGTTAAGTCCCACTAGGTGTTACTCGCCCCCAAAAAATTGCTTGAAAGGAATTATATTTTTCATTATCAATGGAAAATGAATTGAAAATACATGTTAGACAATGCGATAATAATAATAATAATAATAATAATAATAACAATAATAATATTAATAATAATAATAATAATAATAACAACCTCGGCTCCAAAAAACTGCTTGAAAGAAATTATGTATTTTATTATCGATGGAAAGGAATTATAAAAGTATAGGTTTAACATTGCGACATTCAAACAACAACGAATAATAATAATAATAATAATAATAATAATAATAATAATAATAATAATAATAATAATACTCAACTCTAAAAAAAATGTTTGAAATAACTGGTAATGCATTTTATTATTAAAGGAAAATAAATTATAAATACATAGGTTACGAAGGCGATATTCGAACAACGATAATAATAATAATAAAAATAATAATAATAATAATAATAATAATAATAATAATAATAATAACAATAATAGCAGTAGTAGTAGTCTCGACACCGTTTCACATTCCAAGGTTAACGGCAACGTGACCAGGTATACCGGAAAGTGTAGTACAGGTGAAAATGTCACTTCACGTTCCTAAAGAGAATATCATTATTTCTTTTATATTAAATATCAAGAAAGAAAATAACTAACTGGCATCCGAGATTTTAACGGAATTAAAGGAATTTGCTATTATTGGGGGGGGGTTATGTTACGATTTTTATATAAAAAAAACCACGATTACGTGATGGTTACTTAGTTTATATTAAAATATTAAGAAAGAAAATAACTAACTGGCATCGAGATTTTAATGGAGTTAAAGGAATTTGCTTCTATATGGAGGAGGGGGGGGGGGGATTTACGTTACGATTTTTATATAAAAAAATGATTACGTGATAGCTACTTAGGAGTTTATATTAAAATATTAAGACAGAAAATAACTACTTGATGTCTGAGATTTTAATGGAGTTAAAGGAATTTGCTATTATATATAGGAAGGTTTTATGTTACGATGTTAAAAAATATTGATTGAATGATGGCTACTTAGGACCTCGATTCGAGTTTTGGCGAGAAGAAAAGGGTGTCAAGATGTTTGCTAAAGAAATTGTTGCTTAAGAAATTGTCTTTTATCTGTTACTGAAAAGGTTATATAAGTCTCGAAATCCTAAATTCTAACTTGAGAAGTACAAGACGAATAAATGAAAAATTAAAAGGGAACACAGGAAAGGCCAAAATATACTTGGAGAATTGCTTATACTAATTCAAACATGCACAAATAAATAAAGAGAATTTACGAGAGTTAAAAATATGCTTTTTTTGGAGTAATACACAATACGAAAAGAATGTAATTTCATACAATTATATACACAAATAAGTGTGAGTTTGTGGGGGTTTAAAATATACTTTTTTTTTTTTTACATTAGGCATAAGAAAAATCATGACTTTTTTTTTACATTAAGATAATAAAAAATTATGACTTTTTTTACATTAAGCATAAGAAAAATTATGACATTTTTTTACATTAGGCATAAGAAGAAAAATTATGACATTTTTTTTACATTAGGCACAATAAGAAAAATTATGACATTTCATCAAGTATGACTTGAAAAGTATGACATTCCATTTCGTGTGACGTGAAAAGTATGACAATTCAAATCTCCGCTATTCGGTAGGCCGGTTCGGTAACGGGACCATTCACTAAAATCTAATTGGAAAAATAATTGAAGAAGAGAAAATAGAAGATTCAAAAAAAAAAAAAAAAAAAAAAAAAAAAAAAAATGACGATCGGAAGAACTGGTTAACCAATTTCACACGAGTTCACCACCAAGGATTAATGACCTTTAGTTGACAGAAATCAGCTGTTTAGTTTTTTTTAATTTTTAATTCTTAAACTTTATTTCCGTTTCTTTCTTAATTCTCCTCCGTTCTGAAACTTCTGAAATTCCTCCTTCGTATTTATCATTAATTTTCTTTTTCTTATTTTTAATATATAATCCTGTTTCTTTCTTTATTCTCCTCCTGACAAACTAAAACTTCTGAAATCCCTCTTCGCTTTCACATTTAATTTTCTTTCTCTTATTTTTAATATCTATTTCTGTTTCTTTTTTTATTCTCCACGGTCTGAAACTCCTGAAATCCCTCCTTTCCTTTTATTTTGTATTTTTATTCCTATTTCTTTCTTAACTCTTCTGAAATCCCTCTTTGTTTTGATTTTCAATCTTGATTCCTGTTTCTCTCTTAATTCTCCTCCGTTCTGAAACTTCGGAAATCCCTCCTTCGCTTTCATCTTAAATTTTTATTCCCGTTTCTTCTTAATTCTTCTTCGTTCTGAAACTTCTGAAATCCCTCCTTTGTTCATTTCTAATCCCTGTACCTGTTTCTTTCTTAAATTTCCTTCGTTCTGAAACTTCAGAAATCCCTCCTTTGTTTTCATTTATAATTCTTATTCCCGTTTCTTTCTAAATTCTCTTCCGGACTGACTGAAACTTCTGAAATCCCTCTTTTTATTTTCCATCGTTATTCCTGTTTCTTTCTTAATTCTCTTCCGCTCTGAAACCTCTGAAATCCTTCTTTGTTTTCACCTTTAATTTCTATTCCTGTTCCTCTCTTAATTCTGAAACTTCTGAAATCCCTCTCCTGAAATGAGGGGACGTGGAAAATCCGGCAGTAACCCGTAATCGCATTCAGAGCAAATGAAATGGTTCCTAAGTCCCACCTGAGCCAAAATGGCGTCTTTTTTGGGGGGGAGGGGGCGATACCCTTTACCCAATACTTTTCGATGAAAGATCCTGTCTCTGTTACCGCAAAGGAAATCTCTCTCTCTCTCTCTCTCTCTCTCTCTCTCTCTCTCTCTCTCTCTCTCTCTCTCTCTCTATATATATATATATATATATATATATATATATATATATATATATATATATTATATATATAGGAAATTATACTTTATAATTAATAATGATTAATAATATATAAAAATCATTGTGATGAGATAAAAATCATATGTGATAAAAATTTACATATATACATATATATATGTGTGTGCATGTATGTATATATATATATACACAGACACATACACACATATATATATATATACACACAGACACACACACACACACACACACATATATATATATATATATATATATATACATACATACATACATACTCACTTGCACTTTCCTCTACGTTTTTCTCAACTAGTATCTGAAAACAGCGATTAACAGACCCAAGATGCTATCCCCACCATATCTGCAGTCCCCAAAACCCGACTAACCACCACGTACATACTTTGCCAACTAAATGCAAACAGGAATAACACATTTTTCCTACCACCTCCCCTTCGACCACTTACATGGCTTCCGTAGGCCGAGACTTACTTGCCCACCGGTGATCTGTCACGTACATATATATATATATATATATATATATATATATATATATATATATATATATATATATATATATATTTCTGAAATATAGTCACTAATGGACTTTAAGGCACACTATTTAAATCTTGACATAGATAAGGCTTTCCGCTCTCAACTGCCGCATGACTCGGCAGTTCTTCGCCTCTCAATACGGCTTCGTGTTAACGTCGGCTCTTTTTCTCCTCATACTCGGGTAACCGTCTTTCCTCATCTATGGTTAAGTCAGTCTCAGCTTCTTTTTGTTACACGTCAGTGGCGTCGCCCCCTTCCCCAAACCCCCCCAAATCCTAGCCATCCGCCATACAATTAACATCAAGGAATGTACATTTTAAAATGAGCTTCTTTCCTTATCTATGGTAGGTCAGTCTCAGCTCTTTTTTTTTTTTTTACACGTCAGTGGCGTCGCCCCCAAATCATAGCCATCCGCTTACCAGAACAATTAACGTCAAGGACTGTACATTTTAAAATGACCTTCTTTCCTTATCTATGGTAGGTC
>NC_089762.1:41303390-41305890 GCF_040412425.1 Macrobrachium rosenbergii | reverse complement strand
ATGTATATATACATGTATATATATAATGTGCTTATATATAAATATATATGTATACATATATATATATATATATATATATATAATATACATATATACATATAATCTCTACACAATCAAAATATGAAACAAATAGAATATAAATTATAACCACTGACCAGTAGACGATAAATCTTTCGCGTCATTAAAATAACTATAATAAATACATCTTTGATGACAACGATCCGAAATAAGTCGACATAACTCAAGAGTGAGTCAAGTAGATTAACAGCTGTCAAAACTGAGAACAGTAATATATTAGACTGTAAACACAATATAAAACAGTTTAATCTAAAAAAGGTGTATTAAAGGCTAATAAATGAGGCCAAATGAAAAAAAATCTTCTAAATGAAAATATCATTTCAGTGTATATTCATGTATATTAAATTATGAATACTTGAAAACAAAGAAATGTATGACACTTAAGCTTCCGACAAAGTGGATGTATGGACGCTGCTTATGAGGCTTCTAAGTACATTTATGAGGTTTATGAAGCGTGTATGAAGCCTCACAAGTTCCCATTCAGATATGTTAAATAATATGGTATGGCATGAACTTACATAAATATATATTCCTTTATAAATATGTAAATATATGTATTTTTCACTAATTTCTGTTACTTCTCTTAACGAACACCATAATGTCCTTTGGAAGCTTGAATTTCAAGTCAGTGGACCCTGTGGTGGGCTTGCTCCATATGAATAGGGTTCATCTGCTGAATAATAATAATAATAATAATAATAATAATAATAATAATAATAATAATAATAATAATAATAATACGCAATGGATTCACGAAACAGAAATACTTTAAGCACTGTCTGGACAGAATGATTTAAGAATATTCTGTCTTTTAATGAATGGAACTACAAAATATACAAAAAACTAATAATATTTTTGATTTAGGTGCACCAACACCCAAAGCGGATAATATTCGAAACATACAACGGATAATAATAATTAGTATTGAATCAGATGATATCGAGAAAATACCTGAAAATACGTGAAATACTGTATATATATATATATATATATATATATATAATATATATATATATATATATATATATATATATATATATATATATATATATAATATATATATATATATATATATATATATATATATATATATATATATATATATATATATATATATATATATGTTCATTTACATTTTCTTCTTCAAGTCCTACCGTTGCAAAGCACCAAAACATCCTGCAAACCTAACGATAGATTCAAACGCACCTATCTTAAGGCGACTGTCCCTACTATTCGTTGAATAGTGATCCCTATGAAACCGTGTAACCTCCCTGAAGCGATGCCATCACCGTCACGATTTCCCTCTTTCTGATAATCATCGTACATCGACAACCAGACTAACTTGACTCGACGATATGAAATCATGTTGTCAAGGAATCGCAGTCAAGTTTCTTCACAAATTTTCAATGCCGAGAATCATTCACTGTATTTGGAACAAATCAAATTCCGTCTGCACCAGAACCCTTTGGAATAATATAAGTATTATTAAACTATCTCTCTTAAAAGGTTTATGCAAATCCATATCAATCGGGCCTTGTTTTTCTAGTTCATTCTTTGAAATAAATCAGCCGAGCCTAAATCACAACAAAGACCACGAGGTTGCCCGCCCCATCGGCATCTGTCTGGAAAATGTATAGGCCTACTGCCGAATTATAACGAGCTCCAAATTAAGCCTACTTTCAACTCTAAGCCTTTCCAAAAGTCAATTTCCCGATATGAATTGAAATCGTCGCCATAATTTGGTGGATCGGACCTTTGTCCAAAATATGAAAAAAAATCTTGTTATTAATTTTTACGAAATTCTACGAACAAGGGACCGTGCTGGCAAAGGGTCTAAAAATAGCACAGTCAATAACGAGTACCATCAAACAAGGAAAATACTACTGTCCTTGCTGGTTACAACCATCGATCTACAAATAAATTACCAATAACAGACTAAAAATGAGTCACTTTACACCCTTCGTTCAATATCCGAACTCCGGTCACCCCCACCGAAGTATTATAAATCTTAATCACTTCTTTTTTCCATTTTCATTTTTTTTTTTTTGTCTCCCAAACTTTTCTCTCCATGGCACCGTCAATCTTTTAAGGTGGCGAAGCTGCGAGGGGGGAGGTCAAAGGTCAAACGGTGACAAGGTCACTGGTCAACGAATGAGGAAAAAAAAAAGACTTTTCTTTTATGACGACGGATTTCAATATTCTATTTGTAATGTCGAACAGTTTAATACGTCATCAGTGTTTTATTCACCTGAATAGGATGAGATGAATGCGCAAAAAAGTGTACAGAAATGGCTGGTAAGGGCAAAAATTAGCATATAAATAAATACTCTTAATTTTAGGTAATAAAAAATACATATTTTACGTAAAATAAAACAAGCAAGGTAATCACATTCATCATGTTCATTTGAATTGTATTTTAATG
>NC_089762.1:41285890-41295890 GCF_040412425.1 Macrobrachium rosenbergii | reverse complement strand
GAATCTTCGCTGTCTCCTTTACTTCTAAAACCCTTCAGAGAGAGAGAGAGAGAGAGAGAGAGAGAGAGAGAGAGAGAGAGAGAGAGAGAGAGAGGCCAGGTGTCCATTTCGTTCCCCGTCCTACTTGCTAGCTACTAGCATTCCCGAACGCGAGACTCATCCGATGTATCTTGTTATTTCTGCTATTTTCACACACTCAGACACAGACCTCGCCTGAGAGAGAGAGAGAGAGAGAGAGAGAGAGAGAGAGAGAGAGAGAGAGAGAGAGAGAGAGAGAGATGTACAATCTTGGCTTTCTAAGGAATTGTGGGTAAATTCTGCACAGTAACACCTGGTGGGGGGGCGGGAAGGACGACCTGACCTGAAATTAACCTGGGAAGTTATGTATAAAGTTTTTCGTTGGCGGAAAGTATTTATAATTGTAACTAATTCTAAGGTCGAATACATAAATAATTTATCTGAAAGTTTTTTTATATAAAATGTTTTGCTGATGGAAAATGTTTGTATGTAATTCTTATGCCACATGCATAAACATATATGCTTTATCTTGTAATGTAATTTACACCTAGATTTCTATATAATTCTTATGCCGCACACATAAACATAAATTATTTATCTTGTAATGTAATTTAAACCTAGAACTTATATCAAGTGCTTAGCCGATGAGAAATATTTGTAAGCATTACTAAGGCTGCAAGTATAAACATAGATGATTTATCTTGTAACGTAAATGCAACCTAGAGGTTATATGGAGAGTTTAGATGATGGGAAATATTCGTATGTAACTCTAAGGTAGAATGTATAATTAGAGATGATTTATCTATTAGTGTAATTTCAACCTGGAAGCTATATAAAGTGTTCGGATGATGGGAAATATTTGTGTGTAATTCTAAGGTAGAATATATAAATACAAATGATTCATTTGTTTGTGTAACTTCAACCCGGAAGTTATATAAAGTTTCGTTGGCGGTGGGTATTTGTAAGTTATTCTAAGGCCTTTTAGCTTTCTGTAAAAGAAAACTATTGTGCCGGTTTTGTCTGTCCGTCCGCACTTTTTCTGTCCGCCCTCAGATCTTAAAAACTACTGAGGGTTGTAAATTGGTAAGTTTATCATCCACCCTCCAATCATTAAACATAACAAATTACATCCCTATAGCCCCAGTAGTTTTTATTTTATTTTATTTAAGGTTAAAATTAACCATAATCGTATTTCTGGCAACGATACAGGATAGGCCACGACCGGACCGTGGTTAAAGTTTCACGGACCGCGGCTCATACAGCATTAAATCGACACCACACCGAAAGATAGATCTATTTTCGGTGGCCTTGATTATACGCTGTAGCAGCTGCACAGAAAAATCGATTGCGCTGAAGAAACTTCCGCGCACTTTTTTTTTTTTTTTTTATAGCAAAACGCACAATACCTTTGCTCTGGACAATCGGAGAGGTTCCAAAGAGAGCGAATTAGACAAGGCGTGATGGACAACCAACTAACAATTATTCTCTTTTTTTTTTTGACCACTTAATTTCCGCCACGCGCCGCAAAACACGCAACGCTTTCGTGCACGCGCGCTCGTAAGACCACGCCGACCACAAAATTGCATTCCGCTTTACATACGAGAGCATAATAACAATAAGACCGATAATAACACAAACAATAATTAATACAAAATCCGACCACTTTCGCGATACATAATTTTCGCGATTATGAAAAAAACTTTTGTGAGGCCTATTGACAAGGCGTTCAAAAGAGTATGAGACATTATTGACATAAGAAAAAGCAAATAGAAATAGTTTATGGTTAATATAATAGATATTACAAACAGTATCGTAAGTACCACCAACATTCAAATACATTACATAAAAAATAATTGGATTAATATCTACTAATAAAAATTGCATGCTGATATGTCAGAAGCATTAAATTACAGATTACGACATTAAATAAAATTACATGAGCGAAAGTTGGTTAAAAGAAATCGGATATATACATAATTTATATATATATATATATATATATATATATATATATATATATATATATATATATATATAATATATATATATATATATATATATATATATATATATATATATATATAATATATATATATATATATATATATATATATATATAAAAATTATGTATATAAATTATGTATATATCCGATTTCTTTTTATATATATATATATATATATATATATATATATATATATATATATATATATATATATATATATATATATATATATATATATATATATATATATATATATATATATATATATATATATTTTATCACGGCATCATTTCCAAACTCTCCCACAATGCACCTGAACCTTATTCCAACAGATAATTAAATAGATGGTGCCAACCAATAGACAAAACCCAGAATAGACAACAGTTCGCATCTGCCACCTCTCTCTCTCTCTCTCTCTCTCTCTCTCTCTCTCTCTCTCTCTCTCTGTGCCTTGAAAGAGTGCCAGGAGATTTAATGACAGGGGAAGGAGAGTATAAAGTGAGGAGGAGGAGGAGGAGGAGGAGGAGGAGGAGGAGGAGGAGGAGGAGGAGGAGGAGGAACACAGGTTTCAATAGTCCTTCCACATAGCCAGGTGGTGACCTTTTCTTTCGGGAAGTAAAAATAAATCGCTTAGCTTTTATTTAGAGAAGCATGGAGTAATAATAATAATAATAATAATAATAATAATAATAATAATAATAATAATAATAATAATAATAATAATAATAACGGTGAAGGTATCCACAATATATTTACACTGACATCGTTATCGAGTTCTTCGCCACCTATAATAATAATAATAATAATAATAATAATAATAATAATAATAATAATAATAATAATAATATCATCATCATCATCATCATCATCATCATCACACGAGTCAATTAAATTGTGGAAACGTTCACAATAACGTAAATGCAAATATATTTTTAAATATATATTGACATTTATATTATATTGCATAAAGTATTTTCTAACCAATAACAACAACAACAACAATAATAATAATAATAATAATAATAATAATAATAATAATAATAATAATAATAATAATAATGCGTAGAATTACGGAGAAAATTTTAATAAGCGACATATATTTAATAATAATAATAATAATAATAATAATAATAATAATAATAATAATAATAATGACAGTACGTAGAAATACAGAGAAAATTTTAATAATACGCCACATATATTTTTAAGGATTTAAACGACATTAAAACCCACCCGAATACCGGCATTTTCTATTTCTGCAAAATTACAGAACCTTGCAAAAGACACGCTAATGGTCTTGTACTCTGCTTTTCCCAAGAGAGCATTTAGAAGACGTTCAGGGAAAGCAGTACTAACAGGCAAT
This sequence comes from Macrobrachium rosenbergii, assembly GCF_040412425.1. Taxonomy (NCBI): domain Eukaryota; kingdom Metazoa; phylum Arthropoda; class Malacostraca; order Decapoda; family Palaemonidae; genus Macrobrachium; species Macrobrachium rosenbergii. Next base: position 41,292,506 of record NC_089762.1, on the reverse strand, counting down.
AATAATAAGAGGCATAAAGAATTACACAAATTACGTCTAATGCAAAAAGAATTATTTGAAAATCGTGCCTGTACACTTTCTCTCTCAATATTATTATTATTATTATTAAAGTAAACCACAGAATATCTGCGCGTAAAGTCAACTCACAGAATATCTCTCTATTCTCTCTCTCTCTCTCTCTCTCTCTCTCTCTCTCTCTCTCTCATATTTCGCCGACAAGCGAACGAAACAAGCCGTCTGTGTCACCTACATTCGCGCAAAAGGGGATTAGCCATTATAGTCACTCCGACCCGATTCGGACATATATAAATTTATATATATTTCCCGACGAGTAAATTGGTCCAATGAAACACCATTACAGATCCCCAGCGTATCCGGGAGAGAGAGAGAGAGAGAGAGAGAGAGAGAGAGAGAGAGAGAGAGAGAGAGAGAGAGAGTGTTAACTGAAATTGAGAAATATATATACATACATACATACATACATATATATATATATATATATATATATATATATATATATATATATATATTTATATATATTATATATATATATGCAGTTGCGTGAGGACGAGAATCGTGATTCGAATTGACGAATATTTCGTGCGCGAATATTCGTTAACAAGAAATGACGGAAAATGATTTGGAATATCCGCGCTAATGCCCGAATATAAAAGCCGACGCATTTTATTGCATTAACTCGCCTCTTTCCCTATCCTCCTCCCCCTTCCCTCCCCCTTTTTCATAACGCCTGGTAATAACGCGCGTTAGAGGAGGCGTTAGCTACCGTGCGCGTGCATGCGCGCGTGAGAGAGAGAGAGGGAGCAGAGAGAGCGTGAATGTATGAGTGGGCTAAATACGCTTACATGCGTTGTTTTCTTTCTTTTCTCTTGCATATGGATTTGAGAGAGAGAGAGAGAGAGAGAGAGAGAGAGAGAGAGAGAGAGAGAGAGAGAGAGAGAGAGAGAGAGGATTTTTTAAAATTCCTAACCTTCTTGTTCATCTTATTTAATGTGAAAAATTCAGCAGGAAGATGAATGGCATTCTTTCAAAAACTTGAAAAACTGAAGAGAAAAATATTTTGTACACAGTTGTGTATGTGTACACACACACACACACACACACACACACATACATTACACACATATATATATATATATATATATATATATATATATATATATATATATATATATATATATATATAATAATTTTTTTTATTTGATACGATGATACAAACGCATGCCTAACTTTTCTAATGAAGAAATATTATTAATTAATAATAAAAACCCGTGGCACTAAATGACGCATAATGAAGCTTAAACCACTAAACAAGTGTCTAACCAAAAATGAACTATTAAACCAGCGTCTGACCGCAGTTGTACTTTTAACCAGTGTCTGACCATAATTGGTCTGAATAATGCACACACATAATTCCTCATGAATTTAACGAATTAGGAAGACGGTGGCTGTCACTACGCTTTTCAGTTCATTAAAAAAAAATTAACAAGAGGAAAAAAGTTTCTTAAACAGTTCTTCGCCAGTTATATACAGTGCGTTCACATAACGGATGTATGTATATATTATCGCTTTCGTGTTTTCTCCTCTCTCTCTCTCTCTCCTTTTCCAATTTCTGCCCCCCCTAGAAAATATCGTATACAAAATTATTCACAAATGCTTCATAAACAGTCTTTCAACTGTACAGTATTATTTTCCTGTTTTTCTCTCTCTCTCTCTCTCTCTCTCTCTCTCTCTCTCTCTCTCTCTCTCTCTCTCTCTTCCCCAATTTCTAAGGGGGTGAGAGTTCCAAAGCGCGATGGGTATGTGTTTACCATGCAGCCTAAGCGGGTAGGAGTTGGATGGTGGAGTGGAGAGGGGGGGGGGGGATTAGGCATCTGGAGCCTCCCTCTCCCACCCTCCTCATCAACGGCATTAGAATACCTTTTAAGTCCTGGGACAAACAAAAGACAAGTGGGACTTTCTGGACAAGTCCTCCGACATCTCTCTTTCACGAGGGGACTTACCCATACGACGTCCATCTTACGTCCCCTCTCTTCCAAATTCTACTTTATTCCCTTATTTACTTATTTACTTTCTTTCTTCCGTTAATCTGCTCGGCAAATACTTCCGTCACTTCCTCGATACTTGTTTAAGTGATCGGCGCTGTTGTTGTTGGGGGTTTTGGCTCGTTAAGACATACAGTATTTAACAAATGTTGTGTAAGGGTGTAAGTAAATGTGAAGTTTTAAAATGTAATAGAAATGATTTTTGCGTTATGATATATTCTGTTGAATGCGTTCTCTCAGTGTGTTTGTGTATGTGTATGTGTGTATGTATGTATATATATATATATATATATATATATATATATATATGAATATGTATGTATATTTATATATATATATATATATATATGTATATATATATATATATATATATATATATATATATATATATATATATATATATATAACTATACATATAACTGCTCTATATATGCACATATTTCATTACTGATAACCATACAAAATCATAATCATAAAATAACCAATCATAAATACACATAGGTAACATTGGCCTAAATTGTAATCATAACATCACCAATCTCAAAAATTACATTACAGACTAGTTAAATGTCTACAACAATCAGCTTCAAACATCAGGACAATGTTTAATAGGCTTACGTTAATGCATTTCCATATGCCCACTTACGGGCGCGTAATTTCGAAGTTACGCCAGTTATGCGTAATGGCTAATCAATCTGTTATAAATCATCATCTACTGACGCGTCTGCAAACGCATAGCGCTTATGCGTAACGCCAATGCTAACGCTAACTTAAAACGCTAACGCATACCGCTGAACGCATAACGCTACCGCATAACGCTACCGCAAACGCTAAACGCTGGCGCCTAACGTAAAACGCTAACGCAGAGCGCTAATGCATGACAGATAACGCTACCGCGAAACGCATAACGATAACGCATAACAGATAACGCTACCGCATAACGCATAACGCCATCGCATAACGCAAAAACGCTATCGCATAACACAAAACGCTAACGCATACCGTTAAGGCATAACGCATACCGCAAACACACAACGCCAAGGCATAGCGCATACCGGAAACGCATACCGCTAAGGCATAACGCATACCGCAAACACACAAATCTTACCGCTACCGCAATGTGAAAAACAAAGTACAATTTTTTTTTTTCATCTACCGTCACAGTTACCGCAGCCTTACCGCATTAATGGAATCCTTGGCAGTACCGCTGAACCTCTGAGAATACTGAAGACTCGCACTTGTCAGGTTTCGCGGACCCACAGACAATGCGCAGAAACTGTGAATTCCATGGGTCAAGTGGTTGGCAATTTTTTGTTTATTTTTTCATTTTGTGTTTTATTTTTTAACGTCTAGAATATATATTTTTCTGACTTTCTCAGTACTTACTTTCTCTGCAGTTTTTTAAATAAATATTTTTGTGAAACTGTATATGTTTTCTTTAAAATATATTTGTTCTTAATTTGTAGTTTTTTTTCCAAACTTCAAATGTGCTATGAATATCATATGTATGTCCCTGAAAACTCTAACGTACTAAGACATCGCAAGCTCTCATTATTATTATTATTATTATTATTATTATTATTATTATTATTATTATTATTATTATTCAGAAGACTAACCCTATTCATATGGAACAAGCCCACCACATACCGTACCACTGACTTGAAATTCAAGCTTCCTTGAAATTCAAGCTTCCAAAGATTTATTATTATTATTATTATTATTATTATTATTATTATTATTATTATTATTATTATTATTATTCAGAAGGCGAACCCTATTCATATGGAACAAGCCCACCACAATGGCCACTGACTTGAAATTCAAGAAGATTCCAAACAATATGATGGCGTTCAATCGAAAGAACTAACAGAAGGTAATAGGAAATACAGAAAGAAGAGATCAGTTATTAGAAAAAACACCCAGAAAAATTAACAATTAATTTTTCTGTTTTTCTAGTAACTGATCTCCTCTTTTTGTATATCCTATTATCTTCTGTTACGTCTTTCAAATGAACACCGAAATATTTTTTGGATGCTTCTTGAATTTCAAGTCAGTGGGCCCTGTGGCGGGCTTGTCCCATATGAATAGGGTCCGCCTTCTCTAATAATAATAATAATAATAATAATAATAATAATAATAATAATAATAATAATAATAAAATAATTATAATAAAATAATAATAATAACAAAAATAATAATAAAATAATAATAATAATAACAATAACTGTGACGGCAATCTCATTGACGGACAGACTTACAAGCGACTGAATACACACGAATTCAAAACCAGGATTCACAAAGTTCGTGAACTTAACGAGACTCGCCTGATTAGGAGAATAAATACGGTCCACGGTGGAACATTATCGAAATATAATTGGTGCCGTCAGTCGCTTCCGACGCACGCTTATCAATCATCGGCCACTCATTAACTTTTACAATACTCGCAGCGTTGTCGTCAACTAAATTAACATGCTGGCGGGATTAATATCTTTTTTTACTATTATTTATCATCATCATCATCATCATCCCGACGTTACAGCCATGATTAATATCAGCCTCTATTATTATAATTTTAGCGACGTCCGAAAGCGTCGTTTCTGTCGTATTTGGGCGACAAATTGGTCGTCGATGTCGTGTCATTACTGCTTTAAGCCAATCCGAAGCGCTGGACAGCTGGTTTAATTCTTCTGTTATGAATAGAAACAGGAACTTCTTCGTTCAAACAATCATCGCGCGAAAAGGCACTTTCGCGGTGTTGCCATATCTGAAGCAAAAGATTTATTTAATGGTGACTCTAATGACAAACATGTGTATGTGGCTCAAAAATTAGGTCAGTGAATTACTTGTTTTATTATAAGGCGTAACTGGGACTCCATCTTCGCATCACCAATAAAACACAAGTTAAAGTTCTGAAACAAAAATCTTCCTAATTTTAAATATTACCAGTTAGATATCTACTGTCTCTACAACTTGGCTGTAGATATCTACAATCAAACTCTCAGAGATCTACAGTCAAACTCAAGACTTTGGGCACTAAGCTAAGAATATAGACTTTTTTTGGTAAAATTAAAAGGCACTTGTAATGCTTTATCACATGTACGATAAACACCTGGGCGTTGTTCAGGTGAAATAAAACAGAAAAGACGCGACCTACATAATACTGCTGCCATGTTTCAAAAAGGCATTCATTAGCAACACAAGCCTACGTATATATTATAAACAAGGTCGCAATTCTGACTTGACAATACGTTTCGAGACATATACAGTACATAACTACTCTTAAATCATTACTTATTCAAGCAAAAATCATTTCTTATTCAAACAAAATCATTCCTTTTTCAAGTAAAATCATCTCTTATTCAAACAAAATAATTTATTTTTTCAAGCAAAATCATTTCCTGTTCAAACAAAAATAATTCCTTTTTCAAGCAAAATCATTTCTTATTCAAACAACAATAATTTCTTTTTCAAGCAAAGTCATTTCTTATTCAAACCCAAACAAAGCACCGAGTGAATAAATGAAAGCTAAAATAAGGAGAAATTTTCTAGTAGTATGCAAGAACGATTAAAAAAAAAAGGTGATGACGAAAGAGGTATGCAATGGATGAGAACGAGCCAGACCTGTTTGTGCATGGGTTATGCGACGAGGTTTCTGAGAGATCTCCTTGTTCAAAGATGGACGAGGCTCGAAAGGCAGTAAAAGACATTTCAGAAGGAAGAAAATATATTTCAAAAGGAAGGAAAGACTCTTCAGAAGGGATGATATATATTTCAAAAGGAAGGAAAGACATTTTTAGAAGGAAGAAAAGATATTTCAAAGACGAAGAAGGGAAATAGATTTCAAAAGGAAGGAAAGAAATTTTAAAAGGAAGAAAATATATTTCAAAAGCAAGGAAAGACATTTTAGATGGAAGAGAAGACATTTCAAAAGGAAGGAAAGACATTTCAGAACGAATGAAATATATTTCAAAAGGAATAAAACATATTCCAAAAGGAGGAAAATACATCTTTAAAGGAAGAAAAGGTATTTCAAAAGGAAGGAAAGATTTTCAAAAGAAATAATGACTTTTAAAAGGAATAAAATACATTTCAAAAGCAAGAAATGACATTTTAAAAGGAAGACAAGATTTCAAAAGGAGGAAAAGACATTTCAGTAAAAAAAAATTTAAAAAGAAATAAAACATATTCCAAATGAATACATCTTTAAAGGAAGAAAAGGCATTTCAAAAGGAAGGAAAGATTTTCAAAAGAAGAAATGAATTTTAAAAGGAATAAAATACATTTCAAAAGGCAAGAACAGATAACTAGCTCTGATTCTAATCTTTCCTCAAGAAGCATAACTTCAAGATTTTCCTTGAACGAACGGACACAGATATATCAGATTTACAAATGAACAAAAAGAAACATTTCAAAAGGACGGAAAGAAATTTCAAAAGGAAGAAAACGACGTTTCCAGAAGGAAAGGGACACATTCAAAGAGCAGAGAAAGATAACTAGACTTCTAATCTTTCCTCAAATATATAACTTCAAGATTTTACCTGTTAAAGAAC
>NC_089762.1:41275890-41278390 GCF_040412425.1 Macrobrachium rosenbergii | reverse complement strand
ATTATCACTGACTAGTTCCAGGAATTTAAACAATCATTCAATTCTCACTGGCTAGCTCCATGAATTTAAACAATCATTCAATTCTCACTGACTAGCTTGACTGTCAATCTAAACTGAATCATTCAATTCTCATTGATAGTTAGACAGCAAGAACTAATTCTGACAGGTTAATTGTGACAGAAGAACAGACTTGCCTTTCCAGTAACAAAATGACTATATATTACTATAAATTCTAGTAAAATCAGATTTATCAACTGTCAAAATAATCTGACAAATTGCGATGAAGATGTTTACACATACCTTTCGATAAGACTTCATATTGTTTCATAAATCATACACACACACACAAGAACAGACACTTCAATTGTACTGGTAATAAATGATTCCAGTAACTTAATATATCTCGAGTGTCAGGGACTCACCGAGTCTCCAAGACTCGCTGTCTCGTGTCTTCTTTGGATTCTGGGAGATTCTTTTGGGTACGAAGGATTCTTAAATACAGACAGACTTCGTTGTTTAAGGATGATACATTTACAAGTAGAGAAAATTCAATAAGCCATTGCTGTATTAAAACTACATCAAATGATCGTACTGTATTTGGTGGTAATACCACACTTTTACGCAAATCCTCTTTGCGTAATTCCACCAACGCACAGTATAAAATTATTGTTACAAATTTATCCCTTCAATTCGAAACTTTACACCAACCTCGCAGTATACGAGGGCTGCCTAAAACAATTACTCACTGATTGAAAGGAATATATTATTTCCACCTACAAGCATTAATAAAGGAAATGTTTTTGCAAAACGTGACAGGGACATGAATATTTTCCTTCTAGATTCCAATGTTTACAGATTGCTCTTGGCAAGATGCAAAAAATTCATGGTAACTGACAGATGACCAAAACAATAGACAGAGAGAGAGAGAGAGAGAGAGAGAGAGAGAGAGAGAGAGAGAGAGAGAGAGAGAGAGAGAGAGAGTGTACAATATGAACACTAGAGTATCAATTGGAATCTAAAGCAATCGCCGTGCATTATGCTGCAAAAAAAAAACATAAGACAGATACTGAGAGAGAGAGAGAGAGAGAGAGAGAATACAACAATATGAAGTCTGTACGAAGAAAATCAATGGGAATCTCTTACTGGGCCGTCATCCCAACCCCTACCAACTCAAATAGCTTTTATGGCAACCCTACACAGCTCATCAAAATACACATATTTATAAACTTGATAATTCAAAAAATTTCTATTAATGGACAAAAAAATAAAAAATCGAAAGATAACATAGAGTTTATAGAGAAAATAGCAAGATATTTCAAGTCAAGGCAGATATCCACTTTATTCTGAGGAGTTCACTGACAGCCCATCAAAATATGGAAGTATAATTTAGGTAATCCGTTAAATTTTTATCAAAGGACAAAAGAAAAAAGAAAGATAACATAGAGATTTATGAAGGGAATAACAAGATATTTAAATAAGTCAGGGAAGACATCCATGATAATCTGAGGATTTTACTGTCCTCTGCTTATTTCTTTTCATACACGAAAATTCAACATAGCTCTCATCTCACAGCGTTGGTTAGTTAGTTAGTGGGTTGGTTAAGTTCACTTACCCTTGCAACGGCTCCCCCTCCTCTCCATTCCCACTCCTATACCCCTCCGACCAACACTACCTCGGCTTCTTCCCCCTCTTATGAATTAATTGCTGTACCTGGATGGATGAGGAGTCTGCGGGCTGGAAGGCTCTGGGTATCTTAGCTCTCTCTCTCTCTCTCTCTCTCTCTCTCTCTCTCTCTCTCTCTCTCTCTCTCTCTTATCGTCGGTCCCTCTCTATCTCTCTCACCCTCTCTCTCTCTTTCTCTCTTTCGGGAGAAACACACTCTCGCCTTTGACCCTCGCCCTAAAATCTCTCTCTCTCTCATCGCCACCCCCTTTATCTCTCTCTCTCTCTCAGTCTCTCTCACCCTCTCTCTCTTTCGGGAGAAACACACTCTCGCCTTTGACCCTTGCCCTAAAATCTATCTCTCACTATCTCTTTCTCTCTCTCTCTCTCTCTCTCTCTCTCTCTCTCTCTCTCTCTCTCTCTCTCTCTCTCTCTCATCAACACACCCTTTCTTATCGCCAAACCACCCACCCCGCCTGCCTCTCTCTCTCTCTCTCTCTCTCTCCTAAAATCTAACAGGAGTCACCGTCGCTGTCGAGGCGAGAATCGAACTAACTCGACCTTTCAACACTCGACCGCCAGCCATCGACGTAAAAACAGAATTATGTAAAACAGCGTGACAGACAGACAGACACACACACACACAAGCACACACACAAACAAACAGGCCCACAGACTCCAATCAATCAATTAACGAACGTAATCCCTAAGAATACCATGACATGAATTTCGACGACTGACGCCAAAATGAAGATGTCTGTCTGACACAACAACGGCTGCTGACAGGTGTCAGCGCGAATTCTTCAATAAAGTCATGGGCAGAGAGGGTTTGTCGAAG
>NC_089762.1:41265890-41273390 GCF_040412425.1 Macrobrachium rosenbergii | reverse complement strand
TGGGTTCAAATCCTTTCTTGGGAAAAGACTTGAGTTAGTTGCAAAGCCATTTGGTCCAAAGCCTGGGAGAGAGAGAGAGAGAGAGAGAGAGAGAGAGAGAGAGAGAGAGAGAGAGAGAGAGAGAGAAAACAGGATTGTTAACTGACTGGGTTAAGACAACACGAAAACAAGAGAAAGAGTCAAGAGAGATTTGCCCTGAAGAAGGAGAGAGAGAGAGAGAGAGAGAGAGAGAGAGAGAGAGAGAGAGAGAGAGAGAGAGAGAGAGAGAGAGAGAGAGAATATTAACACGAAAAAATGTGAATGAAGAAAATTACCAATAAGAAAAAATGCTAAGAAGAAAAATGTAAGGAAAAATTATCAGTAAGAAAAAATGTTGATATACATCTTGATAAGCTGAAATGTCAAGAGGTGTCAGTGTTGACGTCATTTTCCAATTTGACTGAGATATCACTTAGTTGAATCACACTGTCATTCCTCCGTCCAAAATTGTTGCTTAGGCTCAACAAGGGTGCATTCATGTACCCTATAACAATTAAAAAAAGAAATAAAAAATGTTGTAAAATCATCCCTATGGTCCCAAAGTGCTGTGTGTCCACTTGACCCTACACTGACCTCCACACGTTCTAATTACAAACGGTAATAATAATAATAATAATAATAATAATAATAATAATAATAATAAATAATATTATAATAAATATTATTATTATTATTATTATTATTATTACTCAGTAGATAAGCCCCTATTCATATGGAGCAATCCCACCAGAGGGGGCCACTGACTTGAAATTCAGGCTTCCAACGCATGCGGTATTCTATTGAAAAATGTAACAGAAGGTAATAGGAAATACAGAAAGATGAGATATCAGTTATTAGAAAACAAAAAAAATGAATAAGCTTTTGTTGTGAGAGCCACCGCCCACCTTCCTCTCTCTCTCTCTCTCTCTCTCTCTCTCTCTCTCTCTCTCTCTCTCTCTCTCTCTCTCTCTCTCTTTTATACATCTATTTTTTAATATGCACACAGCAACAAGCAATTTAGGAAGAGCAATCCACTTTTTAATAATACTCACCAATTCATCTTTTCCGATATCCATCATACGGCCCCTGAAATTTTCCCAGGTTCTTCCTTCCCCCTTTCGAAACCAATTACAATTGGCTTATCCTTCCTCCGTTTCATTCTGACGTCCATTATTTATCTCTCTCTCTCTCTCTCTCTCTCTCTCTCCAAGTTATCTAGATTTGTCGTTCACAGGTTTTATCCAGATTTGTCGTTCTCAGGTTTTATGCTTTTCTCAGTTTACTCTCTCTCTCTCTCTCCTCCGGAGTGTAGGTTTGCATGAATCATGGCTTTCCTGGTTTCCTCATCCTCATCCTTTCAGGATAGGGCATCCTACATGAATGAATGGATGATGGGAGCTTTGCTCTGACCCGGCAATTGCACATAAACACACAGGTGTGTGTGTGTGTGTGTGTGTGTATGTAAGGTAAAACAAGGGAGCTGAATTATATGCATATTCAGTACACTACATACAATATATCACAATGTATATGGATGTATATGTATGGTGTGTATATATATATATATATATATATATATATATATATATATATATATATATATATATATATATATATATATATACTATATATATACAAATTAAACGTTGCAAGAACATATGTCGACACCTGCACTAAAATATCCTATTCCATTTTAATTATGACCACAAAAAAAAAATCTTATTAAAAATGTCCAAAAATGTTAACAGCTATAAGAGAACTCTGGAACACCTACACAAGCGTCAAACCACATATATAAACATATGTATACATTTACCGCAACGCCAACGTTGATCAAGACCGCGGTCTTGTACTTATTTCGGTCAAAGACTTCCTTGTGGTTCCGTACCAACTCCTTCGCAAATCCTATAATTAACCTGCCCAAACCGTAGCTCGTGCCCCGTCATATATATACGCATGACCAACTCACACCTGTAATCACTAGCCCACGTCTTCACCTGCGCTGACCTCTCCCGCGCGCCCGATTCCCACAGGTATCAGGTGCTCTACGATTTACTGTTAAAATTTGTTGCACCTTTCCTTCTACACAATATATACATATTATATAATATATAATATATATATTATATAATATGTATATATAAATACATGACTGTATATATATATATTATATATATATATATATATATATATATATATATATATATATATATATATATATATATATATATATATATATATATATATATATATATATTCTCTTCCTCGATTCAGGTAACATCTGTGACAGGGATCTTTATCAACTTATATTAGCCAACCATTTCATTCTCCAGTCACTTGTCGATCTGTCCTGATGTTACCTTCATACCCTGGGTATTCCTAACACTCCTTTTCAATATTCTTTTCTTACAAACTAAACGAACTTTGGCTTTAGTCTCCCCAAACAAGTCTGCGTAGCAGGATCGCGCTGCGGTCAACGAACGGTACCAGAAACATTATACATTCTGCATTTTTGTTTCGTATTTTTCATCATAAAAATAAGGCGACTGTGTCAATTCTCTCTTAAAATGCATCGTTATTTGAACCTCTTTATCTGTACTTCATACAAAATATGGACAGTCATACATCATAATACATAAATCTTTCAGTTTATGTTTATGCGTGTGTTCTAGTGTGGAAGAATATACCTTTTTGAACTTTTATTTTTAGAATTTCATTATTCACTCATCATTTAGTCCCAGTGCTTAGCCAATGGCTTAGACCTGGTACTCCATTTCATTTTAATCCTTCGGGCCAGCCCTATGAGAGCTGTTAATCAGCTCAGTGGTCTGGTAAAACTATTTTAATAAAAATGATATATAAAGCGTGCACATGCACACAGTCAAATTATGCTATATACATAGATATGTATAATATATACATATATATATATATATATATATATATATATATATATATATATATATATATATATATATATATATATATATATATATAATGTATGGACTACCAATTACTGAGGAACCTAACGGAAAATAACATCAATACGAAACACTAACTATTCCCTCCTGTCGACCTGTACTGCAAATTGCTAATATTCAATTAAAGGTCTTGACACTTTAAAAAAAATTAATAAAATAAAATAAAAAAAGGAACTCATGTAACATAACAACAACACTAACAAACAAAAATAACAGTAATATCGGTACACCACGACATGCTTTAGGACACGAGAATGTGAAATAAAAGAACAAAATTGCTTTTATTATCTCTAAACGCATTCGATCTATCCTTTTTTTTCTGCGTTACTATGGCAATACGGTCGAGTGAACGGTTTAAATGAAACCGTTCACTCGACGGTTTAAAATGAAAAACCTTTGAAAGAAAATCCTTTAGTATAGTAACTTCAAAGACAAGGAATGGAAGTTTGCATCTTGTCTCAAAATAATAAAATAATATATATATATATATATATATATATATATATATATATATATATATATATATATATATATATATATATATATATATATACACATATACACGCACCGTCCAGCGGTCCCTGCAAAGAGGCAAAACTTCAATAATATAATAATAATATTAATACGGTTACAATATCAAAAAGGAATATTTGCTAGGTAAAGTTATCGCAAAATCTGTAAATGCATAAAGAAATCTGCATAGGAATCTTACCGAGAGAAATTATGATAATGAAAACAATTACCTTAATGCTAAAGATACTGAAAAAAATTATAATAAATGTTAAAGATACTGAAAACAATTATAATTGTTAAGACGGTAAAAACAATTATCATAATCGCTAAGACAAAAATTATAAATAATTCCTTCTCCCACGTTTGAAAACCCAACACAATGATAATTCCAGCCATGCAAATTGCCCTGTTTATTCTTACAAATTTTTTATTTTCAAATCGTCCCAGTATTTATTGTTAATATAATGAGATTCAACTTAATGCAAGAATACGGCTAATGAATGCCCATCACCTTTCGCGATCGGTAATACCCGAATTCTTGAGGACAGCCCCCCGCCCCACAGCAAGGGGAACGGGGGTGGGACGGGGAAGGCATTTTAATGAGACGCATCTCAATTTCGCCAGAAATGATATACGCGAATAAGTCGACAAAACAACTATGCATCATTAAGAAACGCCGACATCGGCCTATACGGTAATAAGCAGCTCAAAACATGCATATCAGAGACAGAGAGCCAATTGGAATTCGCGGGTGCGGCGCGCCCCCCGCCCTTCTCCCCACCTAAAACCCCAAACTTTTAAGTAGAAATAAAGATAAAAAAAAAGGAATCGAACCTAAGAGGCTTAAAACCCATCCAATTACAGAGGGCGAACTCTCTCTCTCTCTCTCTCTCTCTCTCTCTCTCTCTCTCTCTCTCTCTCTCTCTCTTAGTGAAGCGAGTTTGTGTAACTCATCTCGCTGCCTTTCCCTGTATCATCAGGGTCCGACTATACTGCTCAGGTTTCGCTGACCGAAACTGTAATTATTACTGGGGTGTGATTCTCTCTCTCTCTCTCTCTCTCTCTCTCTCTCTCTCTCTCTCTCTCTCTCTCTCTCTCTCTCTCTCTCTCTCGTTCTTTCCTGTAAATTTCTGTTGTGTTGTCTTTTCTAGCCTCCGTTCTCACCTGTGGTTTTGTTTTTTGCTTTTTCTCTCTTCTGATCTTGTTTTTTTTTTTTTGATTTGTCTTTTTCTCCTTTATTACTTGACGACAAGGAAAAAAAAACATGCAACACATTAGCGTACAAATGACGCAAAAAACCTACAATACAATAGCGTATAAATGACGTATAACGAAAAAAAAAACCTAAATATGAAAGAAGGATTTACGTATGATATACGGAACAATAATGTGTGGATATACAACCATGTCCTTTAGTCATGAACAAATACACACAAAAATGCTCCAGTTAGAATGATCTTACGGGGATGAGGAGATTCATTTTACGGAGGAGGAGGAGGAGGAGGAGGAGGAGGAGGAGGAGGAGGAGGAAAATGAAATTTTCCTCCTTCTCATCAGCATCGACCACAGACACGGACAGCCAATGACAACAACACTGCCCTTATCACAAACTTAAATCTGCAATATATATATATATATATATATATATATATATATATATATATATATATATATATATATATATATATATATATATATATATATATATATATATATATATATTTTCACTGTTTTTCCACCATCTATTCAACGTTTAATAAACAGCCACTTTTCTTTAATGAAGCCCCGGTGATAAGGTACCGCAATGATTTTAATTAAAAATGTTCATGCATAAATATGAATGCCTAGACTTCTTTCACTTTCCCACCGCTCCTGCAGAGAGAGAGAGAGAGAGAGAGAGAGAGAGAGAGAGAGTATACTAGAAAAAACATAAAACCTGTAAAGGATAACTCTATTCTAATTGAGAGAGAGAGAGAGAGAGAGAGAGAGAGAGAGAGAGAGAGAGAGAGAGAGAGAGAGAGAGAACAAGCAATCACAAGCATGACCCTTTGATCTTTCTGGGGCACAGAATGTTGAGCTAAAGGAACAACTTCCATTTTTTCCCCAAAACGAAAAAAAAAAAAACAGAAATGCAATCTATCAGGTTGTTTTTTTTTCTCATCTATTCCCGTACGCAAAAAATGCTATCGATTTCTTTTTTATTTTTTTTTTCTGTCTTTTATTTCTCCGGCTATCAAAACGCTGCTTTCCTCCCCAGGGGCTCTGAGATACGATCGACTAACTGGCATCTGTAATTGGCTGACAAGCGTATATGAATCGAGAGTAATCTCTCTCTCTCTCTCTCTCTCTCTCTCTCTCTCTCTCTCTCTCTCTCTCTCTCTCTCTTGGGTCTTGCAGGAAACTACAGCTTCTGACTGGAAGGATATCTCGTTAAAACCACGGCAGGTTAAAAACTGACACGCTCTTACGAATCTCTCTCTCTCTCTCTCTCTCTCTCTCTCTCTTTCTACTACGATTCCTGACTGGGAAGATATCTCATTAAATCCATCACACCAAAATGGCGAAGGTTAACAGAAATACAGTAAAAGAAATGAGTGAGGTCATCTAGAAATAATAATAATAATAATAATAATAATAATAATAATAATAATAATAATAATAATAATAATAATAATAATAACTATTATTATTATTATTATTATTATTATTATTATTATTATTATTATTATGTGAAAACTGGATTAATGTGAAGTTAAAGAAGTTGGACAGTCAGGTAATGAGACCAAAGTTAACGGCTGTATCTCGTTAAACCCAACACAGAAACTGACGAAAGGTACAAAAATAAGTTACGAGTGAAATCATCTTGAAATTATCATCATTCTCATCATTATCATCATCATCACTTGAAAACTGGAATAAGGTAAAGTTAAAGAAGCTGGACAGCTAAGTGATGCGACTGTGACCAGTGGGAACGGCTAAAAATTAAAAGGCAGTGAGCAATGCACCTGTGAGCAGAAGGGACACTGCTACGCACCTTCTGACCTGCCAAAAGATCTAGAGAGTAATGCGGACATATATGTGACATTAGGTTGGCCTTATGCCAGCAGGGGTCATTTTGGCAGGTAATTTTAGTGAATAAGAGGCTTGGTATGGGCCTCTGAACTCGTTAAACCAATCAGGAGGTCTCAGTGTACTATCTCCTGAAAAACAAGCACATGAACAATATGTAAATATATATATATTTAATTATATATATAATGCAAATATATATATATGGATGTATAAATAAACACACACATACATACTGTGTATATATATCAGATACAAGAGAAAAAATTATGCAACCCTAACAGATTCCCTATTCCAGACTTGTAACAACCCTGTAATAATCTTGTTCACATACCTGAGTTAAGAACCGAATCATCAGCAAAAAATAAATGGTTCTCCTTTGTCAAATTTGTATATGGGGCCTTATAATGCATATACACTAGGGCACAAAAAATCCTGCGAAGCCCTCTTAATGACAGGGGCAATTCCGAGAGAATTAGGACTCAGAATTAGACCCTAGATTTAGGCCTCAGTCATCAGAGCAGCCAAGACAAAACGGGAATCAAAATAGGCAATGGGAATAATTCCCGAACCGGGTCCACATTCGAAGAGAGGATGGCAGCGTTCTGCTTTTACATTTTGGCCCGGGGTGCAATCGGATTTATAATTATTAAAGGGACGGGGGGAGGGGGGGGGGAGTGGAATGGCTGACGAATTACTGAAGCAAATTAGCGAGGTAATAAAAAATATTATGACTAATACGTTAAGAAGATATAACAAATGCAATCCGCTTCCCTCCCGCAGAACATAAATGAAATAGGTGTGTGCGTGTGTGTGTGTGTGTGTGTGTGTGCGCCCGCGCGCGTGAGATGGGGAAGGGGAGGGAAAGGGGGAGGAGGAGGGGATGGGGAGGGTAGGGGAGGGTTAGGGGTTAGGGGTG
>NC_089762.1:41248390-41260890 GCF_040412425.1 Macrobrachium rosenbergii | reverse complement strand
AAGACCGCACGCGCACACACGCACACAAACACGTAATGACACACATGCAGAAAAAACACACACGTGTGCAATCCTCCCCAATCTTGAGTTCACAGTACTAAACTGTCGTCAGCAAGTGTTCCAGATTTCTCCAGTTCAAATAACATATCATTATCACGAGTCAAAATTTATGGGTTGCCTTAGTGACTTGCAAAAAGAAACGAATTTGGGTTGGATGTGCTATAGAGCCATGTTTAAGGCATAACTCAAAATTCCCACTGTATACTTCCTCTTCTTAGTGTGTATATGTATATATATATATATATATATATATATATATATATATATATATTATATACATACATATATATATGTATATATATGTGTGTATATATATATATGTATATATACTTATATAAGTATGTATGGATTATGTACATATATACAGTATACACAAAATACATGAGCGCGCACAAAAACACATACATACATAAATGTATGCCTGTATTTATATACAAGAAAAGTGTCATACACGCAAAATACTGGATAAAGCAAGCTTACCACATATCATTTCAAAGAATAAGTAATGTACACCCTACATATTTTGACACAACTACTAAATGAAAAAGAAAAGATGAATAAAAAAAAAAACATAAAATTACGAATTAACACTATATACACCCTACACATTTTGACGCAATTACTGAAATGAAAAAGAAAGATGAATATAAAAATATATAAAAATACGAATTAACACTATATATACACCATACATGTTTTGACGCAATTACTAAAATAAGAAAGAAAGACGAATAAAAAAATATATAAAAATACGCATTAACGCACCTGTTTCTTACGCCAGCCCAAAAGACGAACCAGTATGATAAATCCTTTCCTACAAACACACTGAATACTCACACTGAATACTCACAAAGAACACTCATAAAAACTCACCGAGTTCAAAAGAGCCTTAATCATCCCGTATTCTCTCTTTCTTACCTGGAAAGAAAAACAAGAAATATTGAGAAAATGACGGAAAACAGGATCGTACAGAATTTAATATAATTTCATATGCAAATTTTAATACTGGAAGGAACACCAAGAGTGGAGATTGCTGCATTACAGCTGTAGCGAATTACAGTACATAAAATGAAAGGTTACCTTCAGATGGACTCGTGAGGGTAAACATTACATATTACAAAATAAAATCGAGAGAGAGAGAGAGAGAGAGAGAGAGAGAGAGAGAGAGAGAGAGAGAGAGAGAGAGAGAGAATCATAAAACAAAAGTGGGTGATTTGGACATCAGTTGAAATGAAAATTGCGAGAGAGAGAGAGAGAGAGAGAGAGAGAGAGAGAGAGAGAGAGAGAGAGAGAGAGAGAGAGAGAGAGAGAGAATCATAAAACAAAAGTGGATGATTTGGACATCAGCTGAAATGAAAAGAGAGAGAGAGAGAGAGAGAGAGAGAGAGAGAGAGAGAGAGAGAGAGAGAGAGAGAGAGAGAGAATCATAAAACAAAAGTGGATGATTTGGACATCAGTTCAAATGAAAATTTTAAGAGAGAGAGAGAGAGAGAGAGAGAGAGAGAGAGAGAGAGAGAGAGAGAGAGAGAGAGAGAGAGAGAGAATCATAAAACAAAAGTGGATGACTTGGACATCAGTTGAAATTAAAATTTTAAGGGAGAGAGAGAGAGAGAGAGAGAGAGAGAGAGAGAGAGAGAGAGAGAGAGAGAGAGAGAGAGAGAGAGAGGAAGGTAATGCAAAAAAAAAAAACCTATGATTTAGAAAATAGTTGAAAGGATGAAAATGTAAGAGAGAGAGAGAGAGAGAGAGAGAGAGAGAGAGAGAGAGAGAGAGAGAGAGATTTTTGGGGGGGTGGTGGGGGTGGAAAGATGGTTAGAAGATTGGACATGTCTATCTGGGTCTAAGCACCTCGGCTACTGGTCGTAAACTTGAGGATTTCGCTCTCGGCTCCAGCGATCGATATGGCCTTTTAAAACCGACCATTTAAGCCCGGATTTATTTGTCGTTACCTTTTCAATTTACTGCGCGTCCTTCCGTAAGATATTGCGGTTCCTTTTTATGATCTCTCTCTCTCTCTCTCTCTCTGTTACAGTTTTGCTTTCAACTATTTTCTAAATCACTGTGTGTTGTGTTATGATGACTCTCTCTCTCTCTCTCTCTCTCTCTCTCTCTCTCTCATACATTTTTCCTTGTAACATTTTTTAAATCTTCGTGTTCTGTTTCATGACTCTCTCTCTCTCTCTCTTACACAAACACACACACATTTCGAGGATGTGCAAGGGAGGGAGGAGGAGAAAAAGTGTAAAAGGATGGTAGGAGAGGGAGAGTAGAGGAGGAGGAGGAGGAGGAGGAGGAGGAGGAGGAGGAGGAGGAGGAGGAGGAAAGGAGGGGGTCTCTGATGGAGGTTATTACGTCCGAGAGGAAGTGGTTGAACAGGATGGTTGGAGGGTGGTAGAGCAGCTAGAGAGAGAGAGAGAGAGAGAGAGAGAGAGAGAGAGAGAGAGAGAGAGAGAGAGAGAGAGAGAGAGAGAGAGATGAGGTGATAAGGTGATTTATGACAAGAAAGCTGGAAGTGATATTCATATATTTATATATTTTACCTTAATGACAAGAAAGCTGGAAGTAATATTCATATATTTATATATTTTATGAGTTTGAAGTTATGGTGAAAAATAATAATAATAATAATAATAATAAAAATAAAAATAATAATAATAATAATAATAATAATAATAATAATAATAATTCTGAAATATTGTATTCATTATCAAACTGCCATTTTAATAAATAAAAAGAAAAATTTACAATGAACATAAGTATTATATTAAATCCGGAGATAGGCAATAAATTTCTATAAAAACGAAAGAATATAAAAGAAAAACAAACAATAAACAAGTAAAAAATGCGCCGAAGTTTCTTCTGCGCAATCGAGTTTTCAGTACATCATATACTGTAATCAAGACCGCCGAAAACAGATCCATCTTTCGGTGGTCTCAGTATAATGCTGTATGAGCCGCGGCCCATGAAACTTTAACCACAGCTGGCTACTAGCCTGGCTTTATCGTTGCCAGACGCACGATTATGGCTAAATTTAACCTTAAATAAAATAAAAACTACTGAGGCTAGAGGGCTGCAATTTGGTATATTTGATGATTGGAGGGTGGATGATCAGCATACCAATTTGCAGCCCTCGAGCCTCAGTAGTTTTTAAGATCTGAGGGCGGAGGGGAAAAGTGCGGACGGACAGACAAAGCCAGCGCAATAGTTTTCTTTTCAGAAAACTAAAATTGGTCTGGAAAATTATATCTAATAACTTGTTCCTCAAATCTTTGACAATTCAGAAAAAGTAAATATAATAGTAAAATTTAAAAAAACTTTTTTTTATAGAAATATAAATTTATTACTTACGTATTTACGGACATCAATACAATACAAAATTAACTTTCACCTTTGTTTTTTACAATCTGTGCAAAATTGTTAATTTCACTTTTGGTTTCCATATTTTGTGTAAAATTATAATCAATTTCACTATTGGCTTCCACAATTTCTGTAAAATCATTATCCATTTCACTTTTGGTTTCCCCAAATTTGTGTAAAACTAATATAAATTTTCACTTTTGGTTTCCATAATTTGTGTACAATTATTATCAATTTCACTTTTGGTTTCCCTAGTTTGCAAAAAAATTAATAAAAATATTCGCTTTTGGTTTCCCTAATTTACATATAATATAATAAATTTCACTTTTATTTTCCCTAATTTGTGTAAAGTTATTACGGATTTCATTTTTGTTTCCATAATTGGTGTAAACTTATTATCAATCATTATTATCAATTTCACTTTTGGTTTCCCTAATTTGTGTAAAATTAATAAAAATTCTCACTAATTTGCATAAAATTATAAAAAATTTCACTCTTGGTTTCAAAATTTGTGCAAAATTATGAATTTCACTCTTGGTTTCCATAATTTGTGTAAACTTAATATCAATTTCACTTTTGATTCCATAATTTTTATAAAATCGTCAATTTCCACTTTTTTTCGCTCTTTTATCATTCTTTTCGCCTTCCAAACAGTTTTCGTTCAGCCGACCAATCAAAAAAAATCTCCCTTGAAATTGCAATAACACAAACAAACATATCATCCAGGTAAGAGCAATTAAAAAAGAATAAACAAAAGGTGTCAACAAAAGGTGTTAATAAAAGTCGCCTCGTGTCCAGGTAACGTCAAACGGAGGTTCGCAGGTAACAAGAGACACCAATTTGGAATCATTAAGAGGGGAAAAAATAAAAGTGGGAAAAGGTTAACCAAGGTAAAAATGGATTAAAAGGCTTTTATTATTTTTTACTTTATTTTATTGTTTTTTTTTCCTTGCACTGGCCGTGGGAGCTTTTATTTTCAAGATCAAGGATGTCACCTGGTTTTCATCTTGAGAGAGAGAGAGAGAGAGAGAGAGAGAGAGAGAGAGAGAGAGAGAGAGAGAGAGAGAGAGAGAGAGAGAGAGAGAGAGAGAGAGATATATATATATATATATATATATATATATATATATATATATATATATATATATATATATATATATATATATATACTCTACAGGTTTTCATCTGAAGAGAGAGAGAGAGAGATGTCAAATGGGATATATATGATATATGTATAATTATATATTATATAATATATATATTATATATATATACACATATATATATACATACATATATGTATATATATATATATATATATATATATATATATATATATATATATATATATACACACATACATACTGGTTTTCATCCGAATAGAGAGAGAGAGAGAGAGAGAGAGAGAGAGAGAGAGAGAGAGAGAGAGAGAGAGAGAGAGAGAGAGAGAGAGAGAATGCCAAAATGAAATATATATATCTAGACAACAGAAGCGATTCCCGAAATTCAATTGCCGTAATAAAGGGACACAGATATTGCCCGGCTCTGTACCAATCGCAACGGAAACAACAACAACACCAACAACAACAACAACATAAACAAAAAACAATTACTGTAGCAAAACATAACAATATAAAAAAACTAATAAAGGATCTAAAAATAGCCAGCCGGGCCGCAAGTCAGCCCTACGGAAAAGGAGAGGGGTATTAAAAACACGAAAATGGAAAAAAAAAAAAATGTGCGTCGAATTGATTGTTTTTTATCTTCTCTCTCTCTCTCTCTCTCTCTCTCTCCAACCAGTTTTTCTCTTTCACAATAAATTGCATTGCCTGATATAACCCTTTCCGCTCCCTAACCCCCCTCCCCCCTTCCTCCCACACAGACAACACACACACACACACACACACAAATGCAGGGGCACAAACAGACACACACACAAACACACCCCCACACACAAACGCAGGCGCACACACACACACACACGACAGCCTTTACCAAAAAAAAAAAAAACTCGACTTGAAATTGAACCCCGTAAATTCAATTCCATTTACACAGGTGTGTAAATGAGATGTCCATTTACACACACACACACACACACACAGTAAACGTCCTTCCCAATGGCCGAGTGTCTTGACACGAATAACAACCTTCTCTTGCCTTCGCACAGCCACAAAAAAAAAAAAAAATCCTGATATACCGCAGCGTCGTCGCGAGAACTAAAAAAAAAAAAAAAAAAAAAAAAAAAGCTTTTCATGACCACCTGGACAAAGTAGTCAGGAGATATATATATATATATAATATATGAGAAATATATATATATATATATATATATATATATATATATATATATATATATATATATATATATATATATATATATATATATATATATATATATATAAAGAACAACACCTGAATTAATGCCTGTATAAAAAAGCTAAATTAAATGTTAACTTTTTTCAGAATATTTTTGCCAAATTAAGATTCGAAATTCTGTAACTACACCACTCGTTAAAATTCAAGATTAATATCCAGATTCTCTCTTCTTCGCCCGATCGGAGGATCGAATCTGGGTTTCTAAGTTGTGAGCCGAGGACCCTAGACACAGACAGAAAGACAGACAGACAGACAGAGAGGGGTAGAAGCCAAGTCTTTCAGCCCAGTATCCCCAAAATTTACGATCCTCGCGACTGACCGCAAAATGAGAGAAGGTACCAACAAAAGTAGCGTATTCCTGGCACCGAAAAAAAAAAATAAAAATTTTTAAATATTCCACAGCAAATTACAAGGTGTGGGCCTGCACAAAAAAAAAAAAAAAAAATTACAAGATGTGGGCCTGCCAAAAAGAAAATAAAAATTACAAGCTGTGAGCCTGCACACACAAAAAAATTACAAGATGTGGGCATGCAAAAAAAAAAAAAAAATTACAAGTGTGGGCCTGCCAAAAAAAAAAAAAAAAAAAAATCACAAGTGTGGGCCTGCAAAAAAAAAAAAAAATTACAAGTGTGGGCCTGCAAAAAAAAAAAAAATTACAAGTGTGGGCCTGCAAAAAAAAAAAATTACAAGTGTGGGCATGCAAAAAAAAAAAAAATTACAAGTGTGGGCCTGCAAAAAAAAAAAAAAAAATTACAGGTGTGGGCCTGCAAAAAAAAAATTACAAGGTGTGGGCTTGCAAAAAAAATTATTTTAATGCTCTAGAGCAAATTACAAAGCGTGGACTTGCTAAAAAAATAATAAAATAAAACAAAGGAAAAAAACACTGGCGTTACCCATAACGCACCATTATTCACCGTGAATAACGAGCGATTCAAAGCATCCCCAGAGCGGGAAGAAGGTTTATCTCGCGAGATCAAGGGAGGAAAGCGTCCCACACACCGCGAACAGCTTTCCGCTAATGGGCCCAGCATCTTACTGAACGCACCCGAACCGTCGCTGGTCAAAGCGTGACGGAGGCGATATAGTAGTCTAAACTTAATGTTTTTTTTTTTTTTTTTACTTTTCTGAGACGGTGTGCTATGGTCTCTCTCTCTCTCTCTCTCTCTCTCTCTCTCTCTCTCTCTCTCTCTCTCTCTCTCATTATGTGTTGTGGTAGACTTTGTTTCGGAAATATTTATATTACTGAAGGTTTCTTCCCAGTGTTAATAGTAAGTTATAGAATCTGTCTGTCTGTCTGTCTGTCTGTCTGTCTGTCTGTCTGTCTGTCTGTCTGTCTGTCTGTCTGTCTGTCTGTCTGTCTGTCTGTCTGTCTCTCTCTCTTTCATTATGTATTGTGGTAGACTTTGTTTCGGAATATTTCTATTGTTGTAGGTTTCTCCTCATTGTTAATTGTAAGTAATAGAATCTCTCTCTCTCTCTCTCTCTCTCTCTCTCTCTCTCTCTCTCTCTCTCTCTCCTGCGGAGTGTCGAGGCATTATTTTCATCTAACGTGACTTCAGTGTTTTATTCTGAGCAGGAAGATAAATTGTGACAATGATGTCAGTGACGTTACTGGCGTTATTTCCTGTTTGTGAGCAAAGTTAGAATGACTTTTCTCTGGTTTTGGAAGACATTAAATAAACGACAAAGCGAGGTGATTAAAAACACGGCATCTACTTGCCAAGCAAATTATAAATAAAATTGTATTTACTTGATTACGTAAGCGAGATCAGTCGAGAAAAAGGAAATATCTTCTTCACCGTTGTTTTACGTTGGGAAATATATTACCTTATTTGATCTATCAGTTCCAAAGTTGAACGACCATGTGACGAAATCGAACTTTAAGAATGCAGAAAGTGATACAAGAAGGTTAAAATCGAAACAAAAATCATAAGAACAAGAAATGAAGGTTAGACACAGGACCTTAAAAAAAGAATAGAAATAAGATTTATGTAGCACATTAACAAGTCAAGAATAAAAAATAATGAAGGTTAGATACAAGACCTACAGAAAAAAAGAACAGAAATAAATTTTATGTAGCGCATTATGAAGCCAAGAATAAGGAATGTAATAATAATATTGCTTTTAGAACGAACCCAAATTTACCTTGAAAATAAGGAAGGTAAAATTACGCGACGTAAAAACCGTGCAAGATCATTTATGCCAAGAATGATCAAAAGTAAAATCCACGTCAAGAATAAGGAAATTCAAACCACGATTCCTATAAAGAATAAGGAGAGTAATTAAAACGAAGCAAAAGAAGCCGATGAAATTGGCTCAAGAAAAGAGAGAAAAAAATTGACAACGAATATTCACTTCGAATACGACAGATGCCGAGTATTGTATTACATGTACTCTACACCCCAGGGGAATGACTAAAAAAAAAAAAAAAAAAAAACCATCACACTGTGGGAGAGACAACGCCATTAGCAAATAACTCCAGCTACCTAAATGCCCTAAGAAGACTGAGAAGATGAATAAAAAAAAACAAGGAGACCAAGAAGATGAATAAAAAAAACTATGATAGTAACCAGGAGGGCATGCGCTCAAACACATACATGTTTATGTTCTCGATACAGGGAGCATTCCGCTGGCGAGAAATAGTTTGACTAACCGAATTAAAACGAAGCTGTGTCTGGTGGGGGGAGAGGGAGGGGGAGGGAGGTTGGTCTTTCATGCTCGAAGAATTGCCGAACATTTGAAGTACAGAGAGAGAGAGAGAGAGAGAGAGAGAGAGAGAGAGAGAGAGAGAGAGAGAGAGAGAGAGAGAGAGATCCGTTACCATCAACAAAGGAGGGAAGACTCCAGTGGCAGAAATCTTTCAGAGATCAATGTTATCAAATGACAAACAGGGAGAGAGAGAGAGAGAGAGAGAGAGAGAGAGAGAGAGAGAGAGAGAGAGAGAGAGAGAGAGAGAGAGAGAGAGGGCATGAATTTCATCAATTAATTTCTCATATTCTGGAAGCAATTAGCCTCGCGTATCCGAGAATTAAAAACTTGACGATAAACCCCAAAAAGGGCACAACGGAATTCATCCATATATGAATGTTTGAGAGAGAGAGAGAGAGAGAGAGAGAGAGAGAGAGAGAGAGAGAGAGAGAGAGAGAGAGAGAGAGCCCGTTACAATTAACAATGAAACCTACACTGGCAGAAGTATTTCCGAAATCAAGCCAATAGAATAAAAAGAGAGAGAGAGAGAGAGAGAGAGAGAGAGAGAGAGAGAGAGAGAGAGAGAGAGAGAGAGAGAAATGAACGTAACGGAGCGTGAAATGAGATGGGCGCAAAAGAAATAAATGTGGTTCGCCACTTCTGAAAGAAAAAGTTACAAATGAGGCCGCATTTAAGAATGCTTTGAGATCCCCAGTTGAATGAATTCACCGAATCATTACGACTAAGAAAATCAGCGACGGCAGAAAATCTAAACGAAAACCAATACACACACACAGACATATATATACTGTATATGTATACACACACACACATATATATATATATATATATATATATAAATATACACATATATATATATATATATATATATATATATATATATATATATATATATATATATATATATATATATATATATATATATATATATATATATATATATATATATATATATATATATATATATATATATATATATATATATATATATATATATATATATATATATATATATATATATATATATATATATATATATATATACAGAGAGAGAGAGAGAGAGAGAGAGAGAGAGAGAGAGAGAGAGAGAGAGAGAGAGAGAGAGAGAGAGAGAGAGAAATTATGACTCAGTAAAAAATATAACAAATATTTCTTTAATGTCCACAGATATAAAACATTTGCATTATGTAACTGTTTATTGTCATGAGCTGAAACAGAGTATTTTATTATTATTATTATTATTATTATTATTATTATTAACTGAAATTGTAAAAAATGAAAAAAAGTAGAAAAATGGACAAACGCCCACTTGGACCGAAAACCGTAAATATGAATCCGAAAGGCTTTTGGGGGTCAAAGGTGAAGGAACTCTTGACATATGACCGCGAGAAGGATCCAGGTCACTTTTTTTTTTTTTTAAATATATTGGGACATTAATCTTTCATTCATATAAAGAGGAAATCGTCTGACAATCTTTTGTCCGGGTCCGATGAAGAATCACGGTCCACGATGAAAAATTAAAACGATGGAGCGATGAATCCACCGGAGAGAGAGAGAGAGAGAGAGAGAGAGAGAGAGAGAGAGAGAGAGAGAGAGAGAGAGAGAGAGAGAGAGTAACGAGAAAACCTTGTGTTTAAATAGCAGAACTAGTCAATAAAACGTAGGAAGGTAAGTACACTGGATTCTTTAGAAACGGTAAGTAGTAATAAAAAAGTCATAAAATTAAACTTAAAGTGTTAAAATTAGACCATATGAACACACGGGTTGTAGAGAGAGAGAGAGAGAGAGAGAGAGAGAGAGAGAGAGAGAGAGAGAGAGAGAGAGAGAGAGAGAGAGGTTGTATTTGGCGGAGCACTGATTACTCGCGTCTGCTAATTTCTCTGTCTGTCTGTCTGTCTGTCTCTCCTTCCACGCCCTAAAATAACCCACAACAGTCAACTAACAACCGATCGGGGTAACCGAGGTCGCTACCGTTGCAATTCGCTGACCACAGAAAAGAGAGAGAGAGAGAGAGAGAGAGAGAGAGAGAGAGAGAGAGAGAGAGAGAGAGAGAGAGGGGGTCAGGCAGGGTCAAACCGTCGCTAACTAGTTAAATAATCCACGAGAAAAATGTGAGTGCTATCAACAAGAAAGTTTGCTGCTAGCCAACTTTTCCATCAAAACTTCTGACCTTCATATTGTTGCACGGCCGTATACTCTCGTATGAATAAAAGAGTTATCCTTTAATCTCTCTACTACAAAAAAAAAAAAAAAAAAAAAAAAAAAACTGCTAAATACAAAAAAAATACTGTACTACTGTACTATCAGATAGGGTTGTACTCATTAATTAAGCAACTGCTAGCGGAAATATTTTAAGTGCAAGGTGACATAATTTCTTAAGTGCAAGATGAATTAATTTCTCAAGTGTAATCTAAAATGATTTCTTGAGTGCAAAGTGAATTAATTTCTGAAGTGCAAGATGAATTAATTTCTTCAGTGAAAAGTGAAATAATTTCTTCAGTGCAAGGTGAAATAATTTCTTCAGTGCAAGATGAATTAATATCTCAAGTGAAAGGTGAAATAATTTCTTGAGTGCAAAGTGAAAATAATTTCTTCAATGCAAGGTAAAATCATTTCTCCATTGCAAAGTGAAATAATTTCTCAAGTGTAAGGTGAAATAATGTCTTGAGTGCGAAGTGAAATAATTTCTTCTGTGCAAGATGAATTAATTTCTCATGTGTAAGGTGAAATAATTTCTTGAGTGCAAAGTCAAATAATTTCTTCAGTGCGAGATGAATTAATTTCTCATGTGTAAGGTGAAATAATTTCTTGAGTGCAAAGTCAAATAATTTCTTCAGTGAAAGATGAATTAATTTCTCATGTGTAAAGTGAAATCATTTCTTGAACGCAAAGTGAAATAATTTATTAAGTGCGAGATTAATTAATTTCTCAAGTGTAAGGCGAAATCATTTCTGAAGTGCAAGGTGAAATAATTTCTTCAGTGCAAGATGAATTAATTCCTCAAGTGTAAGGTGAAATAAGTTCATCGCCAGTGTAAGGTGAAATAAGTTCCTCAGTGCAAGTTGAAATAGTTTCTCAAGTGTAAGGTGAACTAAGGTCTTCAGTGCAAGGTGACATAATTTCTCAAGTGTGAATGTAATTACTTCTTAAGCCCATGATGAAATAATTTCTTTAGTGCAAGAACTAAAAAAGATTATCACCACAGCCTAAATTAAATCACGAGATAGCATCAACGCTGATGATATAATGAATGTAAAATTTCAGCTGTTTACAGCCTTAACTGCATACGAAGTTAAACACAAGCGAAAAAAAAACAATAGGTGAAAAAAAGGCATGTTTTAAACGCACTATTTTCGTGTGAGAGTTCAACGCAAAACATGATACTAGTAATTTGCAGAATTATCAAGATTGTAAATTTGCAGAATTATCAAGTAAGATTATCTCACTAAACAGACAAACGAGAATTAAGGCATTTCTTTTGAAAACATTAAAACAAGGAGGAGGAGGAGGAGGAGGAGGAGGAGGAGGAGGAGGAGGAGGAGGAGGAGGAGGAGGAGGAGAAAGAATTCTGACCAAATCTCCCAAAACTATATTTGTTACAAAGGGTTTTAAGCAAAACACAATTACCCTTAATTACGATGCCAAGAGACGGAGAAGCTCCTTCATTGAAAATTATACGAGGCACGATTTAACTCCCTAAGATAAAAATTATATTTTTGAGAGAGAGAGAGAGAGAGAGAGAGAGAGAGAGAGAGAGAGAGAGAGAGAGAGAGAGAGAGAGAGAGAGAGAGAGAGAGGACGAATCAGCTTCTAAAACTGAAAAAGGTATTTTTTAATTACACACACACACAGGAGAGAGAGAGAGAGAGAGAGAGAGAGAGAGAGAGAGAGAGAGAGAGAGAGAGAGAGAGAGAGAGAAATCTAAATCTGATAATTAAAACCTTCGTTTGGCCAGTCTACTTGGCCCCCCCGATTTTTCGGTGCCAGGTATGCAGGGC
>NC_089762.1:41238390-41243390 GCF_040412425.1 Macrobrachium rosenbergii | reverse complement strand
TATTTGGAGAATGTTATGAAGGACTTCTTTATGAAGAACGTTTTCTTGATGCAGATACTGGAAGCATGTTGTAAAGGACTTCTTTATGAAGGATTTTTTGAAGGACACTTTCTTGATGCTGATAATACGACAACGTTAAGAAGGACTCCTCGATGCTGATAATTACGATTAATAACGATTATGATATTTACTACTAATACCATAACTACTATTACTATTACTATAATTATATCTATTACTATTACTAGAACAATGCATTCCGTGAGAATTAGGTCTACAGGCCTCAATAAGAATCGACGGGAAGACTGTGCAATGCAGCCACCACCAACAAGCGAGCGGCGGTAGTAGTAGTAGTAGTAGTAGGAGGAGGAGGAGGAGGAGGAGGAGGAGGAGGAGGAGGAGGAGGAGGAGGAGGAGGAGGAGAGAAAAGCGAAGCCCTTCAAGTGACCCATGAGGTTCCCTCGACGAACACTTTTTCACAAATGGCCTCCTATCGAAAATCTCTCTCTCTCTCTCTCTCTCTCTCTCTCTCTCTCTCTCTCTCTCTCTCTGCCCATCGAAAATCTCTCTCTCTCTCTCTCTCTCTCTCTCTCTCTCTCTCTCTGCCCATCGAAAATCACTCTCTCTCTCTCTCTCTCTCTCTCTCTGCCCATCGAAAATCTCTCTCTCTCTCTCTCTCTCTCTGCCCATCGAAAATCACTCTCTCTCTGCCCATCGAAAATCTCTCTCTGCCCATCGAAAATCACACTCTCTCTCTCTCTCTCTCTGCCCATCGAAAATCTCTCTCTCTCTCTCTCTCTCTCTCTGGCTGCTAAGCCTAAGATCACATTAACAGGGAACAGCGCGTTAAACAAAAGGTATGCCACGCTCTGCCGATATCTCGAAATTTATTATATATCTATATATATGTTTAACTTTGACTCCAAATGTAAGTCAGCAGTTTTCTGTAAAGGGAAGCGCGTCGTATGTATGGATTCCCTCCCTCCTCCTCCCCCTCCCCTCTCCCTTACATTAACGTACTAAAATGAAGGTTTCACCCCGTCTCCCGTTGCCCGGCTTATTACTCGGCTAACGGCCAGGTTTTCAGTAAGGGGTTGTAATTGAACTAATACTTAGATTAACTGCATCCTGGCAACTACTTTGCATTTTCAACAATCTTAAAAACTTCATAGAAAGAGAAAATTCAGGCTGACAACTTTTAAACTTTTTCGTAATTTAAATATTTAAAAAAAATGCAGGGAAAGAGAAAACTCCGACCCATAGAATCCTGGTAACTTAAGTAAAAGGAAGGATATACAGGAATGAGTAAAAAACTGCACCTTGGAAACTAAAGCAGCACATTAGGAGGTAAGAAAAATAACTATAATAAAAAGAGTAAGTGCACTTAACAGATACGTTGGCATCTCAAGTACCTTTCAATGCAGTCAATTTATTATAACTAGAAAATGATTTGAGTAAGTTAATCTGATTCAAAGCCGAATCGCCATTCTTTCTAAATACGTCTGGTTCGTGATTTCGTTTGTATGCACTCTTTACCTTTCGTCTCGTCTGCCCGTTTATCCCCAACTAGAGCCTCGACTTGTTATGTATCACATCTTTATTTCTTCAGTTCCTTTATGACTTTTGTCTTAGCTTACTTCCTCCTTCCAGACGATTCTCAATTCTTTCGTTTTCTTCTTTCTTCGGCTTTCTTGATATCTCTTTTCCTAGCTTACTTCCTCCTTCCAAACGTATCAATTCTTTAGTCTTCTTCTCTTCCTTCTTGGTTCATTCATGCACCTTTCTCTTTCCTCCAAAAAGAACCACAATTCTTCCTAACTATCGTTCACTTCCTTCCTACTTCTCATTCCTAGAGAAACCTCACTTCTTTCTCAATTCTCTTCTCCCCTCTCTCTCTCTCTCTTTCTCTCTCTCTCTCTCTCTCTCCCCCAAAAAAGAGAACCTCACTTCTTTTTAAGTGTCTTCTCTTCTTCTTCATCCCTTTAAGACTGTACACTTTCCTCTCCCTCTCTCGCTTTCTCTCTTCCTCCCTACTAACAACACCCCTTGTCCTCCTCCTTCCCCTCCCCCTCTCACCCCTCCACCTCCCCCTCCCATTCCAAAAATAAAGAACCTCACTTCTTAAATATGTCTTCGCTTCTTCTTTCCTCTGAGACTACACCCCTCTCTCTCTCTCTCTCTCATTTTCCCTACCCCCTCCCCCCCCTCCAACCCCCTCCCCGACGTCCTACCTCCCCTCCCTCATTCCGAACGAGAGACACGGTGAAGTGGAGGGGGAGAGAGAGAGAGTCTCAAGGATGACACTGGTCTGACTGGAGCAGGACAGGCTTTGCCTCGAGAGTATTAGTCCCTCAGGGGTGAGACGCCACTCTACAAAGGGACATTGTACAAAGAAGGCACGAGAAAAATGGATATATACACATAAATATATATACCTGTTGTTTTCAGATATATGTAAGTGTATGTAAGAGAGGTAATAGACATATATATATACAAATATATATATATATATATATATATATATATATATATATATATATACGAGAGAGAGAGAGAGAGAGAGATAAGGATCTCGAAAGAGACAGAGAAATATAGAGGAGAGAGAGAGAGAGAGAGAGAGAGAGAGATAAGGATCTAGAAACAGACAGAGAAATAAGGATTGAGAGAGAGAGAGAGAGAGAGAGAGAGAGAGAGAGAGAGAGAGAGAGAGAGAGAGAGAGAGAGAGAGAGAGAGAGAGAGAGAGAGAGAGAGAGAGAGAGAGAGCCCTATACGTTCTAGGTGAAGTTTACAGAGGAGAGGAAAGGATAAAAGAGACTGAGACCACCAATAAACCGGCGGAAGCAGCACACTAAAGAAAAGAATGAGAGAGAGAGAGAGAGAGAGAGAGAGAGAGAGAGAGAGAGAGAGAGAGCAATTCAGGAGAGAAGGTGAAGCACATATCAGATTAGATCACATCAGAGAGAGAGAGAGAGAGAGAGAGAGAGAGAGAGAGAGAGAGAGAGAGAGAGAGAGAGAGAGTTTCCCAGCACTGCCCTCTTGATCTAAAGAACGCGTGGAAAACAGCAGAGACAGAGTTACTTTCCCCTCCAATAAAACCGTAAAAATCTCTCCCCTTCCGCCGGAGTGTTTTCGAAACCTAAAA
Organism: Macrobrachium rosenbergii; assembly: GCF_040412425.1. Classification (NCBI taxonomy): domain Eukaryota; kingdom Metazoa; phylum Arthropoda; class Malacostraca; order Decapoda; family Palaemonidae; genus Macrobrachium; species Macrobrachium rosenbergii. Next base: position 41,240,247 of record NC_089762.1, on the reverse strand, counting down.
ACGTATGTCGTGTTATTTCGCTTTCATTGGCCACCAATGGCGGTCTCTCACATCCCCAAATAACATTTCTTATCTTCTTGCAATAAAAAAAAATGAGCCTTATATCTCGGGGAATGTTCAATCTTTTTATCTTTATCTCTAGTCGGATGTAAATCATTTAAATACTGTATATGATGGAAAGCAACAAATTAGTTATTTTTTTTTATAAATCCGATCAGAGATAAGCACCCACATCTCCATCTCTCTGTTCAGTGGCATTGCTAATTTCCAAAGATGAAGAATGTGCATATATATATATATATATATATATATATATATATATATATATATATATATATATATATATATATATATATATACACACACTGTATATTACACACATTATACATACATACATGTATATATATATATATATATATATATATATATATATATATATAAAATATATATATATATATATATATATATATATATATATATTATATATATATACATATATATATATATAATATATATATATATATATATATATATATATATATATATATATATATAAAAGAGAGAGGGAGAGATAGAATTTACCAGGTAGTCAGTTCCTATACAAAATAACACTAAAAAAAATCACGGGTTGTTCAAGAGCAAAACCCCGTGCTGGCATAAGGCCAGCTTACTCTATGACAGACAGACAGACACACACACACAAAAACAATATAACGCTGAAGACAGGTCTGTTCATTCTGACAAGCAATTCTCATTTTCCTGATTAAAATAGCCAGCACAAAATGTGCCACAATTCATGATCTCAAAAAACCCCCAAACAAGCATTTCATAAAAAAAACAAGTAAAAAAATGTGCCAAAGTTTCTTCGGCGCAATCAAGTTTTCTTTACAGCGTATAATGCCGCACGAAACTCTCAGCCACGGACCAGGAAATTCTCAGGGGGTCGTGGTGGCCTGTGCTGTTGCGGTGCCAGACACATGATTATGGCTAACATTAACCTTAAATAAAATAAAAACTACTGAGGCTAGAGGGCTGCAATTTGGTATGTTTGATGACTGAAGGGTGGATGATCAACATACAAATTTGCAGCCCTCTAGCCTCAGTAGTTTTTAAGATCTGATGACGGGCAGAAAAAGTGCGGACAGACAGACATAGCCATCTCAATAGTTTTCCTTTACAGAAAACTAAAAACCATACACGGGTTTCAGAACCCCAAACACGTGTCTTAAAGTTACGAACCCCTACAAAGTCATACGGCAAAGGGATTTCGAAAATCCATTCAGAAACCCTATACAAGTCAAATGGCCTCTCTAAGCAGCCATATTATTATTATTTTTTTTTTATCCAAGTAAATACAGGTAACGCCACTGCACGTGACTATATGACTGATAATGTGTCACTGGGAAGAATGTGCATTTATGTATTTATATAGGTCGAAATACGCAGTGCATTTATTAATTAATATTTTGATTCAACATACTGACAATGTCACTCGGAAGAATGTGCATTCCAGTTCTCAAAGGTCAAAATACGTAGTATATTCATCGTAACTGGTGTAGACATTGGGAATCTCAGTAGACTGATGAATTTTAAGACGAAGAACATCCAACGCATTCTCAACTCTTTATTTTTCACGTTTCGGTATAAATCTGGTACCATTTTCGAAAAATCAGCTGAAGTGAGCAAAACACAATGATATGGAAAAAGTATATACAATATTATAATTAAAAAATACAATACAGGTCTAAAAATTAAAAGAAAGCCCTAAAAAATTTCTTTAAAAAAAACTAGGCCACGATGACATAAAACATACGTACATTATGTACAAAGCAAATGAACTGCCATCAAATGTATTTA
>NC_089762.1:41203390-41228390 GCF_040412425.1 Macrobrachium rosenbergii | reverse complement strand
TAATGATAATAAAAGTATTAACGCTTTTTGAACCCAACCTAAATAAGGGGAAAGGCGTATGTATACATAAATACATACATACATACATACATACATACATACACACCAAAAACCTATTTAAATATACATATATAATATAAATATATAATTTATGTAAATGCATACATTATATATATGTATATATATATATATATATATATATATATATATATATATATATATATATATATATATATATATATATATATATATATATATATATATATATATATATATATATATATATATATATATATATATATATATATATATATATATATATATATATATATATATATATATATACAGAGAGAGAGAGAGAGAGAGAGAGAGAGAGAGAGAGAGAGAGAGAGAGAGAGAGAGAGAGAGAGAGAGAGAGAGATCGCAAGCGAGCAAGCCAGCAAGACGGTTTGACACTCGTATCAAAACTGAATCACAACCGCTTGGGAATATGAAAATGCACCTTCGTCGCCGCTTTGGAGCGGTTGCGTTATTTACTCCGTCTTAAAAAAAAAAAAAAAGAATCATGAATCAAACATTCGAGACTGAGGGCAATTTGTATTTGTCCCTCGAGGTAATAAAGTTCAGAGGGATAAAAGGAAGGGTGAGAAAAGGAGAAGGGTGAGAGAGAGAGAAAGAGAGAGAGAGAGAGAGAGAGAGAGAGAGAGAGAGAGAGAGATATTTCCTCCGCCGTTCAGTGACATGAATATTTTACTGAACTAATCATTCATTCGAGAAAGCAATGCATAATTGAAAAGATGCCGTAGTCTGTAGGGAAAAGGAACATGTGTCAAATACCTTATAACGCATGTATATTTAAGTAGTTCTTATATGAGTGTACATACATAATAATAATAATAATAATAATAATAATAATAATAATAATAAATACATTACATTCATATATATACACACATACATATATATAAATATATTTATATATATATATATGTATATATATATATATATATATATATATATATATATATATATATATATATATATATATATATATTACAAATAACAACAACATTCATAATAATAATAATAATAATAATAATAATAATAATAACCAAATGCATTTCAAACCCACAGCATGGTTGTATGTTATTTATTTCCACAATAATAATATAACTTATTTCAGATCGAAGTACATTAGCTACATGAAACATGATAGCAACCGGAACGCTTTAACACGGTTCTTAAGAAGTTAGCCATAAATATATATATATAAATTTATCTTATTTACATTCACATTTATAATGTCTTCGTCAGTTCTGAAATAACACTAACAATAACGCATAAAAATTGTTCTTCTAAAACTTCCTAAAACATTACGAAATCGTGGAAACTCCTTTATACCATTCCTTTCTCTTTTATAAGTCTTTTTTTTTTAAAGGAGACTTTTTAATATAGACTTTGCAATTGCAAAAACTAAAAAAAAAGGGGGGCGGAGACGATTCAAACACTCCAGTTATCTTGAAGAGGGTTGCCTTCTGAACTTTGCCTTGGGGTTCAATATGGTTTCCACTTCAGTCTTTTATTTCTTTGCCTATTCGACTATACATTCCGAAAGCTTTGGGTGACATTCATACACACAAAAAAAAAAAACTTATTAAAAAAATGCTTATTCACTTAAAATTCCTTTTTTTTTTTTTGGCATGTTGGGTCTCGAGACGGGATAATGATCTCATATTTCGTCTAATCACTTTTTATTTTTAAGTTTTATAGTTTAAATTTTTTTGGAGGATATAATTATCTCATATATTCGTTTAGTCACCTTTTAAGTTTTTAATTTTTTTGAGGATATAATTATCTCATATATTCGTTTTATCAATTTTTATTCAATTTTTTTATTTTTGATTTTTTTTAAGATATAATTATTTCATATATTCGTTTAGTCACTTTTTCCTCAAGTTTTTAATATTTTTTGAGGATATAATTACCTCATATATTCGTTTAGTCACTTTTTATTTAAGTTTTAAAAATTTTTTTTTGAGGATAACATCATCTCATATATTCGTTTAGTCACTTTTTATTCAAGTTTTTTATTTTTGAGGATATAATTATCTCATATATTCGTTTAATCACTTTTTTATTTTTTTGAGGATATAATTATCTCATATATTCGTTTAGTCACTTTTTATTTAAGTTTTTTATTTTTAATTTTCTTTGTTGATATACAGTAATTGTCTCATATATTCATTTAATCGCTTTTTATTTTTTAATTATGAAGACATAATTATCTCATATATTCGTTTAATCACTTTATATTTAAGTTTTTTGTTTTATTTTTTTAGGACATAATTATCTCATATATTCGTTTAGTCACTTTTCTATTTAAGTTTTTAATTTTTTTTTTTTTTGCGTGTTGGGTCTAGTACCTTGAGAAATATGCTTCTCGTGAATATATTCAAAATTGTAGGAAACTGTAGCCTTCATCAGTAATATATTCTACTGACGGCTTAATGTAACGGTACATCACTGAAAATGTGAATCAGCTTAATCATGTGGGCATTTTATATTGCTGATCTGTTTATGAAATACAAGTATCTAAATTGGCAAAATACCAAAATACCTCCTTGTTTTGACAATTATATTCCAACTATTCCCAGTCTCATTGGGGTTTACTGAAACAGGTAAACAAGACTATGAAAAATATCAATGAAAAAATAGAAAAACAACGCATGTGAGGCCACTAGCGGATTCAAGGGGGGGCGGGCGGCACCTGGGCACGTGCCCCCCTTGAAAAATAATGATAAAATAATAAAACTGAAGATCTAGATGATAATAACATAAATATAAAAATGGAAAAAATAAAAATATGATAATAACATATATAAATATAAAAATGGAAAAAATAAAAATATATATATATATATATATATATATATGATTAAATAATATATATATATATATATATATATATATGTATATACATACATATATATATATATATATATATATATATATATATATATATATATATATATATATATATATATACATACCTGTATATGAAAATTGGTGGCCCCCCTATCAAATTTTTCTGGATCCGCCAGCGCGAGAGGTAGAAGCTTTGTGGATTTGGTGAAATTTCAAAGGAAGAAAAACCTCCGATACAAAAGGAATCCAATCACTTAAAAAAAAAACAGGCTTAAATGAGAAGGTTGGTGTCATCGAAGACTTTAAGCCTAACGCATCCCAGGAAAGAAAAGTCTATTGATCTGCCGACTGATATGTGTAATGGCGGGGAGGGAGATGAGAAGACTTACTGGATGTCACAAAGGAAGGATAATTATCAGATATATATATGTATGTATATAACATATATGTATATATATACATACACACATATATATATGCACATATACTTGTATAAATATAACATATATATATATATATATATATATATATATATATATATATATATATATATATATATATATATATATATATATATATATATACATACTTACTTACTTTAAACAACAAGGAAGGAAATAAATACTTTGATGAAAAAGAACCAGGACTAAAGCCGCTAAATGAATTGGAAACCAAAAGCTGTCTACATTGTGCTTACAGAGAACTCAAAACGCGATTATGGCACAACGGATTTAAATAAATTCGTAAAAATGCAGAAACAATAATATTAGTTTAGTTTCAGCGGGACAACAAGTAACCAGGAACAAGGAAAGCAAAGATGGCACAATGAACAAGAAAGCTGGTGTCAACGGAACAGCTGATAAACGCAAATAAAGATGGAACTAATAGAAAACAGATAAGAATGGTGAGCTTAATGGGGTCATTTAATAAGAACGTAATCCAAGAATAAAAGGAAAAGAGAAAAATAAAGAGGCCATGGAAAGCACGCAGTGGTAATAACAAAGAAATGGAAATAAAAAGGAATAACAAGGAATAAGAAGGGACATGGAATTTTGAGGCGCATGGAATATAAAAGTGTGGAGATAATTTACAAAGAAAACATGGAAGGAAAAATTCAGATGAAATAAAAAGAGAGAAAAATTCGGAGTATTAATTTCTTGTTCTCTCTCTCTCTATATATATATATATATATATATATATATATATATATATATATATATATATATATATATATATATATATATATATATATATATATATATATATATATATATATATATATATATATATATATATATATATATCATACATATATCAATATCTCCTCAGCTTGTGTAAAGTGAAAAATTTCCTGCAAGATAAAAATGACAAAGATATTACACCCTTGATGGCAAGACCTGATAAAGGTACCAGTCACTGGAATACCCAGTTGATAAATTTGACAAAGTTGATAAAGTAGATAAATTCGACAAAGCTGACAAGGTCGATAAATTTTACCGAGTTGATAATTTTGACCGAGTTGATAAACTTGATAAAGTTGCACCTTGATGCCCAACTATCGTTTATGTCGATTCCGCGAATGCAGAATGAATTAATTCAGACACGTACGTACGTACCGGGGCCATTTCCCGTCCGTATTCAAATGAAAGGACTGCAGATGCATTGCACAGCTTATGAGTCATAAAATGTTTGATGAATGAAATTGAAGACAATTGATGAATGAAATGAACAACAATACAACTACAGTAGCGTAGTAAATACATCAGTAATCCAGGTGTATTCAAATTGAATACAGAATATAGTTTATAATCGAAATGAAAGCAGCAGTTTGTAAAGTTTACATTCAAAATAAAAACAGAGGTGTAGAAATCAGTCCTAACACTGTTTATATGATGTTCTACAACTCTATTTTGTCAGCATTTATAGGAAATAACATTTAATATTTAATATAAATTTATTTAATAATAATAATAATAATAATAATAATAATAATAATAATAATAATAATAATAATAATAATTCCATTTCTAATGTAAACTGTCACGTTGGTTTTTGGCCTTCTAAAACACAAATAATATTGTTCTTAAACAATAATTTTAATTCCAAATAATTTTGTATAAAAAAAGCCTAAACTTTTGTGTGAGCATCAAATGCAATTTCTATACTATGATTAACAGGGCTGACAATATAAGATCCTGGTTCTTCAAAAATGTACCTTACTTTTTCAATAAACCTCAAAAACAAAAAACTAACAAGAAACTCTAGACGTTGCAGTTTCCATCGATACCCTGCACATCAAAACGGCTCCGTTCATATTACTTTCGCAAGCAACGAAAAACCATCCAAAGTCGTTTAGGTAAAGAGGGGCCCAATATGTTCGTGGCGCGTGGCTTCGATACCACTAAACAATGCAGCCGATTTAAAAAAAAAAGAAAAAATCTTATACACCTTACACTCACTTCATTTCTTGTATATGTTCACGTTGATATAAAATGATTTCTACACTGCAGTACCGAGAAAAATTATTTCTACTTGTTTGCGTAAACGGCCATTTTTTTTTCATTCTAATTTTTAATCGAAATGCTATCTATTCCTCTTATTGGATTTATTTTCTGCCAAATGACTTCGTCGCTAACTTAAATCTTACCTACATAAATTACATCGTTATCTGTTTTTGCTAAGTTTCTCTTTAATTATACTGCAATTACTTCAATAACTGAAGGTCATTTCATTACCATTTAAGTATTTAGAAGACAGGAATTACGTCATTGAACAAATGGGTAATAATGGACAGAGGTATAAAGGAAAAATTTAAAAAAAACGGGTAGTTATGGGAAATTGCATCTTTTATCTAAGGTGTTTACATTGGTTACGCTACAATTGGCATTATTTTATTCATTTACTTTACTGGTAGGTTTTCACCATTACATAAATTGGGTTTTATTTACATCTCTAAATAGTATTCAACTACACTTATTTCCATTTAATATAACTCACATTTTCAGTTCATTATTCTGATATATACTTATTTCCTTGTTTTATATATAAGGGGTTTCTATAAAGTAGAAACTTGCTGTGCACGAGTATTGATGATAATAATAGCAACAATATTAATGACACTTTCAGAATGATGGAAAAATATAAAAATTAAAAAAAAAAAAACAATATCAATTAAGGTCATTTAAAATTATACAAACAGCGTAAACAAAGTCACGTCAAATATTTAAAAACCAGTTAAAATTCACAACTAAAACCTGATTAATGCCCCGATAACAAAAATAAAAAAAAATAAGAAAAAACAATTATACAAAATGAAAATCTCATAACCAAATACTTTAGAAACGATTAAAATTCACAATTGAAAATTGTAATGCTCAGATGAAAAAAAAAAAAACAAGAAATCAATGACGTGTTCAGTCTTCTCACACCAAAGAAAGATCTGGAATAAAAAAAAAATAAATAAAAAAACGAGAAATCAATAACGTATCGAGTCTTCCCACACCAAAGAGAGATCTGGAATTAAGAAAAAAAAAAAAAACAAGAAATCAATCACGTGTTCAGTCTTCTCACATCAAATAAGAGATCAGTCGGGCCACAGAAAAGTTTTATATGCGACTAAACACCGGCTATTTGCGATCCCGTCCTTGGAGAGGCAGAGGCATAAGAATTGGAGCTGAACACCAGCGGACAGCATGAAAGCCCACTAAAACGAGAAGAATAACTCGGGCGGTCGACCCCTGTACAAAATGGGACGGAAGCGGTGGATAGAATAAAAACGGTTCCTTGTTTTTAATTTTCAAACAGTCGTGGTAATTTTCGTGGACAGAACAAATACAATTAGTTTTTTCCATTTAAAAAAAATAATCTTGGTAATTTTCTTTAATCTCAATTTCCGTAAATCTATATGAATATATAAATTACAAATGAATAAATTTTTTATCTGAGAGAGAGAGAGAGAGAGAGAGAGAGAGAGAGAGAGAGAGAGAGAGAGAGAGAGAGAGAGATTCTTTACGTGCGTGGACGGAACGCTTAAAGCGGCCGGAAAATAACATGCTGTACATACTACAGAGGTTACATCCTGAAGTGTTATATAGAAGACCACCAAGAAAAATTTCATGAATCTGGACACAGCTTTTTACGAGTACCTTTTCGTGCTTCTGAGAGAGAGAGAGAGAGAGAGAGAGAGAGAGAGAGAGAGAGAGAGAGAGAGAGAGAGAGAGAGAGAGAGATCATAGGTGCTTGTGTACGTGCTCTGTGTGAGAGGGTGTGTCTGAGAGAGAGAGAGAGAGAGAGAGTAGGTGCTTGTGTAAGTGTGTGTGTGTGTTAGAGAGAGAGAGAGAGAGAGAGAGAGAGAGAGAGAGAGAGAGAGAGAGAGAGAGAGAGAGAGATCATAGGTGCTTGTGTAAGTGCGTGTGTGTGTGTGTGTGAGAGAGAGAGAGAGAGAGAGAGAGAGAGTAGGTGCTTGTGTAAGTGCCCTGTGTGCTTGGGTGTGTCAGAGAGAGAGAGAGAGAGAGAGAGAGAGAGAGAGAGAGAGAGAGAGAGAGAGAGAGAGAGAGAGAGAGATCATAGATGCTTGTGTAAGTGTGTGTTGAGAGAGAGAGAGAGAGAGAGAGAGAGAGAGAGAGAGAGAGAGAGAGAGAGAGAGAGAGAGTAGGTGCTTGTGTGTGCTCTGTGAGAGAGAGAGGTGAGTCTGAGAGAGAGAGAGAGAGAGAGAGAGAGAGAGAGAGAGAGAGAGAGAGAGAGAGAGAGAGAGAGAGAGAGGTTGTGTAAGTGCGTGGACGGAACACTTAAAGCAGCCGGCCGATAAAATATATATGCCCACGCAACATTGGGCAACAAAACCACTACAGCAGTTTTATAAACTGAATCAAAACCTTACAAATAAAAAAATTCAGGAGTAAGTGAAATGTTCTTTTAGTGTTAAAATTCCTCAAATTAACTCAGGAAATCGGCATAAACGAATAATTTACAGATTAATGTGGGGACGCTGTAGAGTACATACCATTTAGAGATACCATTGTTATAAAAGCATAAAGAGGTTAAAATTTCACTTGCAAAAAAAGTATCGACGAGAAAAAAAAGGAAAAAAAAAAAAAAAATTAAGAAATAAAAAAATTGTCCAGGCAAAAAATAATAAAAATTAACAAGAAAATAAAATCTCACGCCCATAAAGATGCGACAAAACAAAGAAAAAAAAACTAATGTTAGCAAGAAATAAAAAAAAAATGGTCCAAGCAACCGTTAATGTTTGCAGCAGTGAAAGCTATAGACAGCTATCAATTCTGCTGTGTGTTAATTCACTGGGGACTTCTTACACAACCCACAAAGAGAACACTTTATAAAAAGTACTCTTTTTTTTTATTCATCGATTCTTAATTTCTGTTGAATCTTCTAGCTTAAAAGTATTCGGTTTTCGATTTGAACATTCCACCAGCACCCAAATAACTTGGACCCAAAGGTCTATTAGGAAAGTGGCGAAAGATTATTAAAGAAAAATAATAATAATAAGACAAAGATGTCTAAAGAGGACCTTTAAAGACCTCAATCATTTCTCAGTAATCTTTACGATATGTCTCGTAAAGTCGCCGAAGACTGAAAGACGAAACAGAATAGAATAGAAATATAGAATTTAGGCCAAAGGCCAAGCACTGGGGGCTATGAGGTCATTCAGCGCTGAAACAGAAACTGACCGTAAAAAGGTTTGAAAGGTGTAACAGGAGGAAAACCTCGCAACTGGATCATGAATAATAGGTTAGGAGAGGGTGGAAAGTAAGATGGAAGAAAGATGACATGAACGGAGGTATAGTAAAAGGAATGAAAGGGGTTGCAGCTAGGGGCCGAAGACACGCTGCAAAGAACCTTCAATAATACCTACAGTGCACCGCATGAGGTTCACTGACAGCACTAACTCCCCCACGGGGTAAAAGACGAAATAAGACCAAGACGATGACATAAAAATAAACTTCGGGAACAACATTTAATACCTATTAACCTTCTTTCGCAAAATCTGGGACGCCGTGACGTCACAATTACCAGTAAACTACACGCGCTCTCTCACGGCCAATTACAGAACGAAAACCCACGACCAGAGGCTTCCCTGTGCATAACGGACCGTCGCGCCGTCGGGAAAGAGACTCCTGCAGAGTCATGGGAACACATCAGAACATCAGAAATGTGTGTGTGTGTGTGTGTGTATGTGTGTCCCGGAACATCAATCATGAAGTTCATGAAATCATCAGCAGCAGCTGATGCGTACAGACCGAGTGGCCAGGAGACCGTGTGATGAGTGTAGTGTCATCAACAGTTGCTGACTGGATTCTCTCTCTCTCTCTCTCTCTCTCTCTCTCTCTCTCTCTCTCTCTCTCTCTCATCTGCATTTTCTGATATCCGATGCAGAGCTGAGTTCCCTTGATTAAAAATATCTATCATAGATTAATTGAAAGAATAAAAATTCACCGATGCTGCTCTGATATCGCTCTCTCTCTCTCTCTCTCTCTCTCTCTCTCTCTCTCTCATTTATATCTTACGGTAGCCAATAATAATAATAATAACATCGGCATCGACACAAGGCAATAATAATAATAATTATAATAAATAATAATAATAATAATAATAATAATAATAATAATAATAATAATGAAATCTGACTTCTAAACCCCCAAAAACATTAGTATCCACGAAACCTATTTTAACAAAGCGTGATGGCCATATTTAACCAAAATAAAGGAAGTAAAAAAGACAAAAATAAAAAAGACGTAATTTTTCTGACAAAGATGCTAAGAAAAAAAGAGAGAGAGAAAAAAAGGCGTCATTTCCCTGACGAAGGTGCTTTTAATGCCAGTCCATACTGAGGATCATCTTGGATTATCTCCTGCTATATATGACAGGGAAAATGAGAGTCTTGCATTTTCACCCCTTTTGGGCAAAGAGGAAAATCTCTGCAGGAGATTTTTTTTTTTAATATAAATAGTGTGTCTCTTCCTCCCGCTCCTTATCGGCTTGGTCTCTCACTCCTCGATCTCTTTCTTCCTTTTCTTCTTCTTCTTCTTCTTCTCGAATTTCTATGGCTTTCTGACTTTCTGCCGCTTCTTCTCGACTGTCTATCGCTTTTCATCGTGGCTTTCTACCGCTTCTCCTCGACTTTCTACCCGCTTCATCGCGACTTTCTACCGCTTCTTCTCGAGTTTCTACCCGCTTCATCGGGCCTTTCTACCGCTTTTTCTCGACTTTCTACCCGCTTCATCGGGCCTTTCTAGCTCGACTTCCTACCCGCTTCTCGGCTTTCTACCGCTTCTAATCGACTTTCTACCCGCTTCATCGCGGCTTTCTACCGCTTCTTCTCGACATTCTACCCGCTTCGTCGCGGCTTTCTACCGCTTCTTCTCGACTTTCTACACGCTTCATCACGGCTTTCTACCGCTTCTTCTCGACTTTCTACCGCTTCTTCTCGACCTATCGCTTCTTTCGACTTCTCGACTTTCGCTTCTAATCGACGCTTCATCACGGCTTTCTACCCCCTTCTTCTCGACTTTCTATCGCTTCTTCTCGACTTTCTACCCGCTTCGTCGCGGCTTTCTACCGCTTCTTCTCAACTTTTTACCCGCTTCGCCGCGGCTTTCTACCGCTTCTTCTCGACTTTCTACCCGCTTTGTCGCGGCTTTCTACCATTTCTTCTCGACTTTCTACCCGCTTCGTCGCGGCTTTCTACCGCTTCTTCTAAACTTTCTACCCGGTTCATCGCGACCTTCTAACGCTTCTTCTCATTAAAATTCATCAGTCAAAACACCTTAACATAATTTCCCCATCGCAAACTTCGATCAGAATTCTATTTCTCTTTCTCTCAAAGCGTAAACAGGGCCAATACGCTTTACACAAGTACGTTCATTAGGTAACTTCGTCAACTGACAACTTCTGACAAAACTCGCTTGAGGAAGTCAGGCCCAACTCGGCATTCTGTCAGATCTTCAATCAACGAATGACTTCGCCGTCATAATGCATGAGGAGAGCAAATCTACTTCTGTTCAAGCTTCAACAATCAAGAGAAAGCAATCTACTTCTGTTTAAGCTTCAATAATCACGAGAAAGCAAATCTACTTCTGTTTAAGCTTCAACAATCACGAGAAAGTAAATATACTTCTGTTTAAGCTTCAACAATCACGAGAAAGCAAATCTACTTCTGTTTAAGCTTCAACAATCACGAGAAAGCAAATCTATTTCTGTTTAAGCTTCAACAATCAAGAGAAAGCAATCTACTTCTGTTCAAGCTTCAACAATCAAGAGAAAGCAATCTACTTCTGTTTAAGCTTCAACAATCACGAGAAAGCAAATCTACTTCTGTTTAAGCTTCAACAATCACGAGAAAGTAAATCTACTTCTGTTTAAGCTTCAACAATCACGAGAAAGCAAATCTACTTCTGTTTAAGCTTCAACAATCACGAGAAAGCAAATCTACTTCTGTTTAAGCTTCAACAATCACGAGAAAGTAAATCTACTTCTGTTTAAGCTTCAACAATCAAGAGAAAGCAAATCTACTTCTGTTTAAGCTTCAACAATCACGAGAAAGCAAATCTACTTCTGTTTAAGCTTCAACAATCACGAGAAAGTAAATATACTTCTGTTTAAGCTTCAACAATCACGAGAAAGCAAATCTACTTCTGTTTAAGCTTCAACAATCACGAGAAAGTAAATCTACTTCTGTTTAAGCTTCAACAATCACGAGAAAGTAAATCTACTTCTGTTTAAGCTTCAACAATCACGAGAAAGCAAATCTACTTCTGTTTAAGCTTCAACAATCACGAGAAAGTAAATATACTTCTGTTTAAGCTTCAACAATCACGAGAAAGCAAATCTACTTCTGTTTAAGCTTCAATACCCAGGGAGTTTTAACAATTGGTCTAAGTCTACTATATACGTCGTTGTTTCTAAACCAAAGACCCGGGTTTGAATCCTGGCCTCGGAAAAAGGAGTTTCAATCAATTTTTGCATTTAAGTCTACTATATACGTCGTTGTTTCTAAACCAAAGACATTTGCCAATTTGAAGCCTTACAAGTAAAAGTGAAAAAATTCATAATATATATATATTTACATTTATATTTTTTAATTTTACAGAATATGTGTGTATTTGTATGTATATATATATATGTATATATATATGTGTAAATTATATATATAAGGTATAGTGAATATACATAAGATGTGTGTGTGTGTGTGTGTGTGTGTGTGTGTGTTCTTAGACATTCATTCATAAAAACAGTTTGTGTCCAAGACTGGAAGTCATTCATACAAAAAAAACATATCTTATCGTCAGCATAGTATTACGTCCACCACACGTAAGGGCTGTCCCACACACTGAAGCTTAAAGAAGAAGAAGAAGAAAAAAAGAAACTCCGCATGCAATAGGCAGAAAACATTCATGCACCAACGGATATAAGCATGTTATAACTGGAGCGTTTCAAACTCGATTTGGGAGTGAAAGAACTTGTAAAGATATGAATACATCATATTGAAGATGTGCTCTTTTTTTTTTTTTTATCAAATACCATATTCGTTCTGATGTTCTGTGCTTAGAGTTTAAGCTTTAGACAGTTTAACAGCATGTCTGTATGCGCGGAAAAGTAAAGACGAGGAGAAGGAGAAGAAGAAGGAGAAGGAGGAGGAGGAGAGGAAGAAGAAGTCGTCCCAGTTCTTTCAATATATCTGGAAGGAAAGAAACTTGGCTATTTTTGCGAATTTCCAAGTGTTGGACATAGCACCTGCGGAGTGGCATACCCTAAGCGCTAACGACGTACTCAGTACAAAGACCCTCTCTCTCTCTCTCTCTCTCTCTCTCTCTCTCTCTCTCTCTCTCTCTCTCCTTCTCGTTTCGCGCTGTGAGACCCGAACGACGTACTCAGTACAAAAGACCCCCTGAGAAAAAAGCCCATTTCTGAATAAGGATCTTTCAAGTACCTGTCCCGTCTCGGGAGGTGTGAGAGAGGAATAGTGATTCCCGTTGGAGTTTGGGAAAGATGGCGTGGTTGAGCAAATGCCTTCACAGTTTACGAGAGAGAGAGAGAGAGAGAGAGAGAGAGAGAGAGAGAGAGAGAGAGAGAGAGAGAGAGAGAGAGAGAGAGATTAAATTGTACATATTATTTTGCTCAATATTATAAACAAAATAGTTTCAATAGAACACAAACGGCGCACCGTCTATCGTGCTTGCATCGCAAAGACTGCACAGAGAGAGAGAGAGAGAGAGAGAGAGAGAGAGAGAGAGAGAGAGACATTTATACGTACACAAATTACGCTTGCGTCAACACGCGCATGCGCAAAACTACATCCCGACAACGAAACACTGCAAAGTGCGCTAACTAACCCTCCGCGACCTCGTTCACCATCCCACTTAAGCTAACGGAAAACCGTCTTCCTAAAGCTAAACGAGCAATTCCCATTTAGGAATGAAAAGTAGCCATTGTCTCTTCCTCCTCCATTACGAAATCATCACCCACTAGCGAGGATTGGGAGGGGGAAGGGGGAGGGGGGTAATGTCTCTTTAAACTCCTTTCCGAATGCCATTACCGAATCATCAAAAATGCAAAGGTGAACCAATGGAATTGGGGGGAAAACTTCGCCCAGGAAGAAGGGAAAGGCAAGAGGGGTCAAGAAAGGTAAAAGAGCAGTTTGGGTAAGAGATATATAGTAAGGTAGGGTGGAGGTTGGGTAAGAGGTATATAGTAAGGTAGGGTGGAGGTTGGGTAAGAGGTATATAGTAAGGTAGGGTGGAGTTTGGGTAAGAGGTATATAGTAAGGTAGGGTGGAGTGGGTGAGGAGTGGAGTGGTTTTAGGGTGGGGTGGGTGAAGGGCTGAATGGGTGAAAGGTGGAGTGGGTGAGGAATGGAATGGGTGAAGGGTGGAGTGGGTGAGGAGTGGAGTGGTTTAAGGGTGGAGTGGATGAAGGGTTGAGTGGTTTAAGGGTGGAGTGGGTGAAAGGTGGAGTGGATGAGGAATGGAATGGGTGAAGGGTGGAGAGGGTGAGGAGTGGAGTGGTTCATGGGTGGAGTGGATGAAAAGTTGAGCGGTTTAAGGGTGGAGTGGGTGAGGAATGGAATGGGTGAAGGGTGGAGAGGGTAAGGAGTGGAGTGGTTTAAGGGTGGAGTGGATGAAGGGTTGAGTGGTTTAAAGGTGGAGTGGGTGAGGAATGGAGTGGGTGAAGGGTGGAGTGGGTGAGGGGTGGAGTGGGTGAGAGATAGAGTGGGTGAAGGGTGGAGTGGGTGAGCGGTGGAGTGGGTTTGGGGTGGAGCATGGAGTGGTTGAGGAGTAGAGTGGGTGAAGGGTACAGTGTGGAGGGGGTGAGCAAAGGTTTCCTTTGGTCAGAAACGACCTCCATATAGTGACCTTTTCGTACAGATATGAATACTGACCCTCCACAAAAAAAATCCCTCTCCCGAACATTTCCTCTCACATTTCCCCCACCTCCCCCCACCATCCGCCCACTACACTATATATCTCCTCCTTCCTTTCCCTCGACTATAATCCCTCGCCTCAACCTTGCCTCAACCAATCCACGGTGAAAATCCCTCCTCCTCGAACTGCCGTGACCCTAGGCTAAATCCACCAACCGAGGCACCCCCTTTAACCCCCTCCCCTTCCTCTTCCCCCTCTTCCCCCTCCATAACCCCTTCTACCTCGTCTATACTTGGCTTCTGCATTAATAACTACCATTAATAATTCGGCAGGCAGACTTCAGGCCATCGCGGATGTTCCTCTCCCGAAAAAGCAAGAAGAAGAATTGGCATGTACACTCGTCGGTGCGTGTGTGTGATGGTATACGAGAGAGAGAGAGAGAGAGAGAGAGAGAGAGAGAGAGAGAGAGAGAGAGAGAGAGAGAGAGAGTTTGTGTCTCCAAAGAAGAAGAAAAAGAAGCAAAGAAATCCTGAAATTCTCAAAATCTAAGCAGACGAGCTGGAGTTTTGCGAAGGAGAGAGAGAGAGAGAGAGAGAGAGAGAGAGAGAGAGAGAGAGAGAGAGAGAGAGAGAGAGAGAGAAGAAGAGAAGAGAGAAGAGAGGAGGTTGTCAAATTATCCAAAGAAAAATAAGAGGAAGGAGAAGAGGAGGAATTGTCCTTCCAAAGAAAAATAAGAGGAAGGAGAAGGGAGGAAAAAGAGTACTTATTTATGCAGTACAGGCTCCAGACACCTGGTCTTCTGGATAAAACATGCTGCTGGATTCGACACCAAGGTGGCGGGATGATCGTCAATTCCCCATCTCTCTCTCCAGAAAGTATTCCCTTAAGAAAAAACATAGCAGCGGGCTACACTCAACTTCATTAATGTCATGTCCCTAAATCTCTCTCTCTCTCTCTCTCTCCCCCAGCTTCCAGCTGGTCTGCTAAGATTTTGATAATTTGAGAACCTTCTTCTTCTTCTTCTTCTTCTTCCAAAAGGCAATCTCTCTCTCTCTCTCTCTCTCTCTCTCTCTCTCTCTCTCTCTCTCTCTCTCTCTCTCTCTCTCTCTCTCTAAGTATTTCCCATCCTTTCTTCCTTTCGGAGGAGAATAATCGTGATCTTCCCAATAATCAGGATCTTCAAAAGACGATAATTACGTTCGCTAGATGAGTAATGGCTTTCTCGAAGTCTGAATGAACTGTTGTGAGAGAGAGAGAGAGAGAGAGAGAGAGAGAGAGAGAGAGAGAGAGAGAGAGAGAGAGAGAGAGAGAGAGAGATTTTGCGTCTCCAAAGAAGAAGAATAAGATCCTGAAATTCTCAAAATCTAAGCAGACAAGCTTGAGTTTTAGAAGAAGAATAATTTGATCTGGCCATTAATCGAAAGGTGGCAACAAAGTCTCTCAAAAAATAAAAACAAAACAACAAAAATCTTCCAGTTTTCCTGAACCTGAGAGAGAGAGAGAGAGAGAGAGAGAGAGAGAGAGAGAGAGAGAGAGAGAGAGAGAGAGAGAGAGAGATTCTCTCTTTGATCAATCACATACATTTCTCAAATGACAACTTCCTGACACTGGGTCAGAATCGTAGCGAAACAATTCATGATGAAGACAAAGTCTCAAAAAATATTAATTACAACAATTAGAATTAGAATATATTTATGCCAAAGGCCAAGCGCTGGGACCTTTGAGGTCACTCAGCGCTGAGATGGAAATTGAGAGTAAAGAGGGTTTAAAGGTGTAACAGGAGGAAAACTTCGCAGTTGCACTATGAAACAATTGTTAGGCCAGGGTGGAACGCAAGATGGAAGAAAGATAATATGAACGGAGGTACAGCAAACGGAATGAAAGGGGTTTACAGCTGGGGGCGAAGGGACGCTGCAAAGAACTTAAGCAATGCATACAGTGCACCGCATGAGGTGCACTGATGGCGCTACCCACTAACGGAAAAACTATGAATGCAATTCTTGGCATCTTTCCTGTCTCACTTGCAGATGTCTAAACTCATCTTTCTCTCGTTTTACATGCTTACATTATTATAAGTAAACAAACAAAAGATAAGTATAAGTAAAAAAAAAAAAAAAAGGTTCTATGTCAAAGTAACTCCCCTCCGGTTGGCTGTCTTATCTCGAAAAACGTCGCCTTCATATTTTTTCTCACCTCCTCATTTACCTAAGCGCCATTTGCTCTCTCTCTCTCTCTCTCTCTCTCTCTCTCTCTCTCTCTCTCTCTCTCTCTCTCTCGGGGGAGGAAAAGGAAAGGCTCAAGTCAGCATCCCCAAAATACCTCTACGGTACAATGCGCCGTATCAAAAAAAAAAAAAAAAAAAAAAAAAAAAAAAAAAAAAAAAAAAAAAAACAGTGTCTAAAAACAGCAGCGACTAGGGAAGTCTAATCTGGGAAGGGGGGTTGGGGGTAAGGGATACAATAAACCTCTCAAAGTTCTGTACGAAGACGGCATCCGTCACTGTTATAGTATCAAGTCCTATATCGGGAGAGGCTATAACAGCAAGCACGTTCGCGGTACAGGATGAAACGAGCGGTAATGGCCGCACTATTTTGGGTATCGTTTTCGGCCAAACTAAAGGCAACAATGAAAAAATTTTTTGTTTTTAGATTAAGTATAACCGCAAAAATTAGCAGGATAAAAAAAATTCACTACTTTAAATTTTAACAGTAAATTCTTCTAGTTGTAAGCACACTGCAGCGACTATCAATGAAGTTAAAATCGTCAAGAAGTTTAACACTTGGGCAATTTAGGCAAAGCTGAAAATAAAGAAATTTTTTCCAGCCACTATAAAATTTCCAAAATAATACATTCACTCGGGCTGAATAAATCAGGACTCTCAAAACAGACAAAAGTTACAATGGCAGTAAGAGCATAAGTAAATGTAAGGAACAGACATGTTCACTTTCGGAACCAATTTCTGCTATTATTTATTTCTAAATAGGTTCACTTGCTGATAATAGTGATTCGTGGGAAAGATTCACCATTCGCCTTAACGCATGTTATGCGATAACCAAGAATTATCTGAGTACATTGCGTATATGCACATATATATGTATGTATAAGACACACACAAACACGTAGTATGTATATGCATGTGTGTGCATACAAAATATACTTAAATACACTAAGCCAACTGATCCTACACAAGTAACAGTGTATTTCGCAAAATACCCCAGGTCTCATCACATTGCCAAGAGATACCTTGAACCAGATTTTATCAAAACTGTTCTCAACCTGCAAACTTTCTTGTGGAACAAAGCCAAAAGGCCACTGAATTTGTAAAAGTCTTCAAACAGAAGAGAATGCAAAAAAAAAAAATTAATAAATAAATAAAAAAAAAATGAAATCATAAAATAAAATAAAAATCAGAAAGCAAATTGTGTATAAATTAGTCAGAAATAAGTTTATGAGAACAGATTAGGAAAGTAAATATTGAAAAATTGAGTAAAAAAAAAAAATTAATTTAATGGCTAAAAATGAATATCACAGAGGATGAAAAATAAATCTTAAGTTTTACACTACGAGAAGCGGCGTTTTACAGCATTTCAACCAAACATTTCAATCAAAAGGAATGGAAGATCAAGGGCAAATTAATAGCCTACAGGTACTAACATCAGACGTTGATGTTAGTAACTGGTGGTAGAAAGTTACAGGAATAACTTCACACACACAAAAAAAGAAAGAAAACAAGAAAACTTCCTACCAACATAGGAAATGAAATCCCCGACAATGTACTTAATTTCCGCTCCCGAATTACTAAATGAAGTTTAGCGTCCGTGCTTTTCGCATTAAAAGTTATTTTCACTCGTTTAGCATCCAAAACCCACAAGTCGAAATACAAAAGATGAAAAGAAGATTACTTGGTAATTACAATGTGCAGAGGGAAGGGATCCCTGATGTGCATAGATTATCTTAAGCTGATTTTAAAATTAGTTCATAGCACAGGAAATTTACTCTCTGCATTACACTTTCGCCTTTTATTTGATTTCAGTGATCACTTTGTTCACCTTTTGTCTTCTACTTTAACAAATTTTGACTTTATTTATTTTTTATTTTTTTTACCAGTTTTCGTTTTGTTAATATTTTCCAATTTCGAATAACTTCAATAATGTCGTTGCTTTGACGTCAATTTATATCATCAATCCAACAGTCATTTATCCCTCCCAAGTCTCTGCCGCACAAACACACACACACACACACACACAGAGAGAGAGAGAGAGAGAGAGAGAGAGAGAGAGAGAGAGAGAGAGAGAGAGAGAGAGAGATTTCGTCCTTTTTCCACTTCAGTGAATATGTCACTAACATAACAGGAGCTGGTAAAGTCAATAAAAAAAAAAACCCTGTTGGCTATTTCAGACGCCTTGTTCCTCCTCCTCCTCCTCCTCCTCCTCCTCCTCCTCCTTCTTCCTCCTCCTCCACCTCCTACCCCCTAAATCACAGGGAGACTAAAAATAGCACACTTCCATACATACACCGTGCGTGAAACTTCTTTCTAAATTCTTCAAAAAACAAGGCGGTTAAACTGATGCCTCATTCAAAAGCATCGATAAATGACATTTACAAATGACAACATAAGGAAAATTTACGAAATTTAATTATATTTTATCTATTCATTTGTTAATTCGTTATTTTTAAAATTTTTAATATGTGAACTTTTCTTTCTGCATTTCCCATTGCCTTCTGTTAATTCTTTCTGATGGACACCACAATATTCTTTGGAAGCTTGAATGTCAAGTCAATGGCTCCAGCGGTAGGCTTGCCCCATATGAATAGGGTTCATCTTCTGAATAATAATAATATAATAATAATAATAATAATAATAATAATAATAATAATAATAATAATAATAATGAATAGGTGAGATAATGATGTAAGGGATACAGAGATGGTTTGGACACGTCCTTCGAACAACCCCTGGGAGCATATCGTGCGTGGTAGTGTCAGCTGGGCTCCGTGGGCACCTGAAGAGTTGGAAGACCCAGATTTACTTGGACGAGAACTATGAGAAGGGAGGATGGAGATAAATGGAGATTTGTGGAAGACAATGCACAGGAAAGACACGTGTGGCGGAATTTCACGTATTATTATTATTATTATTATTATTATTATTGTTGTCATGTAAGAAAAAGACATAACTTCACATATACCTAACGAAAACTAGAATACGTATGAAACTTAAAGCACGACAATTAAATTACTATTAAGAGAGAGAGAGAGAGAGAGAGAGAGAGAGAGAGAGAGAGAGAGAGAGATTCTAAAGTAACACATCCCATAATTTAACCAAATAAATAAGGAAAACTGGAACAGGTCTGAGACTCACAAAATGACATTCAATTCCTGCACACACAGAGAGAGAGAGAGAGAGAGAGAGAGAGAGAGAGAGAGAGAGAGAGAGAGAGAGAGAGAGAGAGAGAGACACTCCTAAAAAAAAAACTCCATCCCGTAACTAACCAAATAACGAACGAGATATCTTAGTATCCACAAACAACCTCGCCACACGATTGTATCACAAACAATCAAGCTGAAATAACAAACCTCCCCCACAAAAAAAAACAGGAAAAAAAGAAAGAAAAAAAAAAAAAACTATGCGAAACTATATTTAACCAAAGGACAAAACTGACTGCATTTCCTTAGGGGGATAATCACAGCGTTAAAAAAAAAAAAAAAAACTCGCCTGCGTTGTTTTAACTGTTGTCGTCATTATAAAACCCCGTTTTTTCCCCTTTCACATAATTCTATCAAGCCAAGAGCAAATAACCTCGTTAACACTGGCCACTGCTCTCCCTAACCCCTCCCAATCCCCCTCCCCTACTTCTCCCCTCTCCCAAACCCCTCCCCCTCCGGCCCCTCCCCCAATTAAAACTACCCTTTCATGCGGCGTGTGTCATCTAGAGTAATGAAAACTCACACCGGAGAAAATTAAGGGGAAGGCAAAAAAAAAAAAAAAAAAAAAAAAAAACTTAGGGCGAGAGCTTCGTAATTACCAGTGTAATTGCTACTTAAGTCTGCCTTAATTAATTCAGATTTCTTGGGTGTGCGTTAAGCATGCACGCCTGGGACGGTAAGCAAGGAGGAGAGGGAGAAGGCTAAAGAGAATAAAGGAAGTTGATGAATGAGGATGAGGATGATGATGATGATTATGTTGACATAAGAGAGAGAGAGAGAGAGAGAGAGAGAGAGAGAGAGAGAGAGAGAGCATGAAGATGATGAATGAGAGAGAGAGAGAGAGAGAGAGAGAGAGAGAGAGAGAGAGAGAGAGAGAGAGAGCATGAAGATGATGATGATGAATGAAGATTAGAGAGAGAGAGAGAGAGAGAGAGAGAGGTGGAAATAGGATGAACTAAAGAGAGGAAAGAGAAAAAGCGATTGCACAACGCATTTGTTTATATTTTTCTTGTTTACAATAATATCACTTTAACATTAATCATTTTTTAAAATTACATTCCTTAATTATCTCCAATTGTGACATCGCTGTAAACAAGACCCGTTTGACCTTAAAACAAGAAAACAATTAAAACGCAGCATATTACCTTAGGGAGATTAATCACGCTGACATTTTTTATAGGAATGGAATGGAATATAGAATTTAAGCCAAAGACCAAGCACTGGGACCTATGAGGTCATTCAGCGCTGGAAAGGAAACTGAGAGTAGGTAGGTTTGAAAGGTGTAACAGGAGGTAAACCTTGCAGTTGCACTATGAAATAATTGTTAGGAGAGGGTAGATAGCAAAACGGAATTAAGATATGAACGGAGGTGCAGTAAAAGGAACGAAAGGGGTTGCAGCTAGGGGCCGAAGGGACGCTGCAAAGAACCTTTAGTAATGCCTACAGTGCACCCCGTGAGGTGCACTGACGGCACTAGCTCCCTACGGAGCACTGACACTTTATAAAGCTGATTAATACAATCCAGTTCAACCATAGGCTTCCCAGTTGAGAGAATGAAATATTTATTATAAATCTTCAAGGTGAAACAAAAAAATAAATAAAATGAAAGTTTAGAGGCCATAGAATAAAAATGAGCCCAAAAGACACGGCGTGAAGAATTAAAATAACTCAACTAAAAAAAAAATATTTCAACTAAAACAAAGAAAAATAACGAGAGACAATAAGGAAGAAATTACCTAATGAATCGCTTGGCCTATAATTTCAGAAGCGGTCATTACCGAATTTATTGTCTGCATAGTTTCAGCCTGATCTGGGGACCGCATACAATTCTCCGATGTCCTCTGTCATTCACTAACTTAATAATGACCGCATTAACCATCCTACAGCGGCAACGGATAATGTAATAAAAGAGCCCAGATTATTAAATCTTACCTCAGCGTGGATATCTCATGGCTGTAATACGCAGTAAAAATTAACGTTACCATTACTGTCATCAGCAGCGAATTTCGGGACTTATAACTAGCGGGAAATATGGCCATTCATCAAGAATATGTTGCAGCGTTATGTGATCGATGCCCTTCGAAAGTAAGTGTTTGGTTAATAAAGAACAAATCACTACACTCATACTAGCAATTTCTATCTAATTAGATGTATTACTACGTCAGTTTCAACCTCCTTTGTCTATCTTTAGCGCTGACGATGCCAGTGAAACATACAGTCACCTTCTGTTACTTCTTTCTAATGGACACCACACTCTTTGGAAGCACGAATTTCAGTGGCCCCAAAAAACCTGTTTTTTTTTTTTTTTTTTTTTTTTTTAAATGAAAAACCTTACCGACAAAGTCAAAAGACTATAACCCAAGAGGGCTCCAAAGGAAAATCAGCCTGAAGATTGAGACAAGTTTTAGAAAAGGTGACAAATGAATAAATATGAGGGAACAGAAAACATAACCGATACACCTGAAATTCAGGAGATTATCAGCTTCAGCGAGCAGGAATGAATTTGGTCCACGTTGTGAAATACAGTATTTGGAGATCAGAAGATCCCACAAATGCACTAGGCAAACTATTACACATTTTATTTGAAGCCAAGATAAAACTCCTAGATTATTATTATTTATTATTATTATTATTATTATTATTATTTATTATTATTATTATTATTATTATTACTGAAACAAGGCAACCCTGTAACGAGGCTATAATATCGAGAATTAAAAGCCTCTATAGCATTCAAAATATTTATGTACAGAGTTCTTAATTCTCTACATAAATGTTTAACTCTGTACATAAGTATTTTTAACACTAGTGTGACTTTCAATTCTCATTATTATTATTATTATTATTTTTTTTTTTCCTGGCGCTTTCCCTGTGGCGAAAGCAGGGACCTTTGAAAGCTTAATTTCTAACTTTCATGAGCAAGGAATATCACAAATTTTTACATGAAAACTGAGCGTAGAAAAAAAAAAAATTACTAACCCAGGTCACCTTTCAATGATACAGAGTCTGTTTACTATTTACCTTACTAAAAAAAAACATATACAGCTAAAAAAAAACCTCATTCAATGTCGGCTGTAAATAACACGCACCCCTATCGCTTTTTGATTATCGACAAAGAACAGAGTTGAAAAAAAAAATTGCGAATGGAATTTGCAAAAAAAAAAAAAAAACATAAAAGAGAGAAAAAAAGTGGACGAATTTTGCACTACGCAAACGGATAACGAAATGGAAGAGCCGGTGAAAAAGTGGGATGCGAAAAAAATAATAAAAAAGTAAAATAAAAAAACTCTACATGCAAAGGTAAAGTCATATTTTCAAAAGCCCATTTAAAGCAATCGGCGAGTCAAAAAGTTAAACGAAAGAGCAAATTAAATTATCCCCCTATCTCTCTCTCTCTCTCTCTCTCTCTCTCTCTCTCTCAGTGCCAGCGATGTCCGCGTTCTGCAGGTGACAGGTCCAGGACTGGGCAAAAGAGGACCTAGGAGGGAAGGCCTGTTGGGGGAGGGGGGAGAGGGGGTGGGGGGGGTTGGGAATCCTCATCTACCGGCCTGATAACGGTATCATGGACACGAGGCTGAAAGATAAAAAGAAGAGAAGAAAAAAAGGACGACATAGTGTAAAGGAGAGATAAGAACTCAAACAGCCATACACACACACACACACACATACATACATACAGTACACACACACACACACACATACACACAGTCTCACACACACACAAACAGACTTCCCGTAGCAGGATGACGCTTTTAGTTAGGGACGTACCTTTCCTTCAAGTTTCTCTCTCTCTCTCTCTCTCTCTCTCTCTCTCTCTCTCTCTCTCTCTCTCTCTCTCTCTCTCTCTCCCTCCATATATACATATATATATATATATATATATATATATATATATATATATATATATATATATATATATATATATATATATATATATATATATATATATATATATATACATATATATATATATAATATAAATATAATTATAAACATGTCTTCATTTTAAAAATAATGTTATAGTATCAAGATGCATTGTTAAGTTTTTCTTTACCCTTTAAACAGTAACAATTTTAACCGCCTGCAGACGATTTTGATCCTGAATGCCCAATGAACAACAATCTATTCTATTTGCAATAACCTAGACAATACTTCCTAGCTGCCCAAATTGACCAAAATCCTTCAATCCTTCCAAGCAGAAAAGGTAGAAATCTCAAATTTACGGGTTTCTGTGGCCATCCTTATTCCAGGTAAGGTAGGACGTTGAACCCTGGGGTAGGTTAGGATGTTATTCTCGAGATCCCAATCTCGCACCTTTTACCTAAGGTTAAAGGCCTCAAAATAAAAATTTAGAATGACTACTGGCGGTAATCAATTAAAAAGGTTCAAAGAGGCCCAAGGTTTTCTGTTTGTAAACTATAATTTCGTTCAGAAAAATATTCATGAATGGCGAGCGAAGGTTGGAAAGTAAGATCAAATAAAATTCGAAGTACATCATGCAATGTGGATAAACTTAAAATTCACTACGAAATTCTTTGAGGCTTTCATTATGATTAATTAATTATTTTATTTTTTACTTTATGTAGTAACATGAACAGACGACTTCATAACACTGGCTGACGATAAAATAAAATAAAACTCGAACTATTTCTGCCAGTGTGGTAAAACTTGGAACCCACTACCAAAATCTTTTGAGGCATTTATTTTATTTTATTTATTTATTTCTTTTACTTTACGTAGTACCATGAATAGGAGACGACTTCTTTTCAAAACTTGGCTCCAAAGAAAAGTCATCACTCACTTCTTCCTTTGCAAAAGAACGAAGGACAAAATAGTTTTGTAACGACTCGGTTCCAAGGATGTTAGTTTCCGATGTGAACCGACTTCCTGCGCCGTTCTCAGAGAGAGAGAGAGAGATCTCGACGAGAAAGAAAACAAATAAAACCCTATGAACTTTTTTTTCGAATTTTAAGAATAATAGACAGACTTTCTAAATTTACGTCCCTGAAAGGGCACCGGTTAGTAAATAGGATGGTTTGTTGTTTAAACTGGATATTAAAAAGACTCTAAATTCATGTTGCAGAAGTGTATTGGTTGGTTAATAAAAATGTTTTGTTGGTTAAACTGGGAAATTAAAATGATTTTCTAAATTGTGTTTCTGAAACGTATCAGTTAGGTAACAGAATGTTTTGCTAATCTTCAAATTGGGGAAATTAAATAATATACAAACCAGGTACATTATGTTTTTACTGATGTTATCCAGATCAT
>NC_089762.1:41193390-41200890 GCF_040412425.1 Macrobrachium rosenbergii | reverse complement strand
AAGAGGAGGAGGAGCAGGAGGAGGGGTCCTATTTCCAATCATGGAGCGATGGGCCACAGAGAGAGAGAGAAGAGAGAGAGAGAGAGAGAGAGAGAGAGAGAGAGAGGGGAAAATAGAGGCCGTTTCCAATAATCATCTTCTGATATCCCCCCTCCCCCTTCCCCTACCGTTCCCCACCCCCAACATCGTTTTCCTAAAACAGCGAAACATGTGTCAAAATCGAGCAACATAATACGTGAGTGGAGAGGAAATGGCTGTAATATTTCACCATAACTGGTTTCAATCCTCTTAAAGCACCACCACCACCACCACCACCACCAGCTGCAAGGGAAGGGAAGGGAAAGCGAAGCGAAGGGCCGCCCTGGCGGGAGGAGAAAGGGTACAATGGCTGATGCTGCTGCTGCCGCCGCTGGATGCTGCTATGTACCTCGGGCTGACAACACTGCTGCTTCTGTTCCTGGTGCTGCTATTCCTGCTGCTACTTCTAACTGCGTTCGGAGTATGAGGCGTAGGTTATTCGACACGGCAGAGGCTGCTGTAAAATCAGAAACAGGATGCAATATTAGCAGCTATATAAAACGACGTAGGCCTATACACCTCGGGCTGACAATACTGTGGCTGTTCCTGAAGTTGTTCCTAGTGCTGTGCTCCTGCCACTGCTTTCGGAGTATGAGGTGCAGCTATTTGGCAGGGTACAGGCCACTGTAAAAGCAACAGGATTTAAAGCACAACTAGCAGGATGCAATAATAGCAACTATATAAAACGACGTAGGCCTATTTACCTCGGGCTGACAATAATGCTGCTTCTTTTCCTGATGCCGTTCCAGCAACTGTGCTCCTGTTACTGCTTTCGGATTAGGAGCGGTAGCTTATTCGGCAGAGTAGAAGCTACTGTAAAAGTAGCAAGAGTTGAAGCATTTAAGCATCAAAAATTCAACGTCTTTGATAATCAGTGCAATGGATTACGCAGCAACAATCTGTTAACTACTTAGGCCTAATATTCCTCCCTAAACATAATCCTCCTGTGGTCATATCTGCTAGTCTCATTCAGATCCTTCCATCCATTCTTGAAAGTCCTTCTTGCTTAAGAATAAAGCGAATGGAGTCTTGTGAACAAAGTAAATGAATGAAATGTCTCCCTGTCTTGCTTGCAAGCAAATACAGAAACAAACAAACAAACGCACAGCCCCCTTGCAACTCTGCCTCGGGAGGTGAGGTAATGAAGAAGGAACCTTAAATGACCTCGGAGAAAGTTTCAGTGACGTATCCATCGGGCTGGCGAGGGGCGGGGAGGGCTGGGGCAAGACGACCACAAGCCCCCAGCTCCAAAAAAAGAGAAGAATATCACCTGAAATGGAAATTCAAATGGGTTATTGGTTAAGTGTCACGCAGAGAGGACCCACGGACGCGGAGACAAACTATTGCAGCGCGCCAGAAGCAAATAATGGTTTTGGCGCGAGAGCGTAATGGGCGGAGGACATAATATTGCGCGCTGACCGCCGAAGAGGTTGGTAGGTAGGTAGTACCACTCACACACACACACACACACACACACACACACACACACACATATACTCTCTCCTCTAAATGGTACATACAGGGATGAAATTAAAGAGAGAGAGAGAGAGAGAGAGAGAGAGAGAGAGAGAGAGAGAGAGAGAGAGGGCAAAGTGGTAGTACCATATTCCTCCCATGGTACTAGGTGGATGATGAGAGAGAGAGAGAGAGAGAGAGAGAGAGAGAGAGAGAGAGAGAGAGAGATGGGTAATGGGGAAGGGGTAGGGAACACATGAGGAGGAGGAGGAGGAGGAGGAGCCTGTCTCTCGACAACATCGTCCACCCCTGCATGTTTCATATACAGTCGATGCTACATGTGACAACAATAATTGGAAACTGTTATCAGAGCCGCCGCTGTGCAGTGCTCAGGTGGGGATGCCATTCTCAGTATGAAGATGGAAGAAGGAGAAGAAGTAGAGAGAGAGAGAGAGAGAGAGAGAGAGAGAGAGAGAGAGAGAGAGAGAGAGAGAGAGGGCGCAAGACCTATTTTAAATGATGCTTTCGTGTGTGGCCTGCTCTCGTCAAGTATGACGAAGAAAATTCTTCAAGAATTTTCGCTGTTTCTTTTCGGAGAGAGAGAGAGAGAGAGAGAGAGAGAGAGAGAGAGAGAGAGAGAGAGAGAGAGAGAGAGAGAGAGAGAGTCTTGACAGAAGAAAGTTACAGAAGAAAGGAAAAAGAAAGCCTTCTGAGAGAGAGAGAGAGAGAGAGAGAGAGAGAGAGAGAGCAATCTTGAACAGCACACGATAGTTAAAACCAGAAAAGAAAGATTGAGAGAAAAATGGGAGGGGGAGAGGGGGGGAGTGAAACGGAAAGCCTGTTGCACAATGCAATTTTTATTTCGGCCATTCAATTTGCGAAGAGAGAGAGAGAGAGAGAGAGAGAGAGAGAGAGAGAGAGAGAGAGAGAGAGAGAGAGAGAGAGACGCGTATCAGTTCAATCATAGTTTGTTCATATAACTCTGATCCTATTCCAGCGTTTTCCAATGATTTACTGCCGCGGAATCGGACTTCAAACCAACCCCCTCCCCCCGACCTTCCTCTTTCCCCTCCCACACACGTTGGTTAACTGTTGTTTAACTCTTTTTTTTTTTTATTTCTCTTCATTGTTCTTCGGTCCTTTCGTTTATGTGTATCATGACTGGGACACGCCACGTGCTGCCTAACTCAATTCAATTTGGTGTTTGGAGAATAAATGTTCGCTTGCTGTTTCGTAATACTATTTGTGTATATATGTATGGAATGTATACACATGTATGTATGTATACATATATACACACACAAATAATATATATATATATATATATATATATATATATATATATATATATATATATATATATATATATATATAGTTTCTGTTAGAGAGAGAGAGAGAGAGAGAGAGAGAGAGAGAGAGAGAGAGAGAGAGAGAGAGAGAGAGAGAGAGTATGGAAAATTCAAAGAATGAGGTCACTAGGTCACTAGCAAAGTCTGCAAAGAAAGCCGCACACACAGAAATGATATAAAAAAAAATTGCATGTTGGGAGAACGAAACGCGCAGAGATTCTATTACGAAAAACATCAAATTCCTTCCAGTGCGCCTACTGGGCGGGAGAGAGAAGAGATCACCTGTAAGTCCTCTTAATCAAGAAGACTGAATAAGGTATTCTGGAAGAAAGTGAGATAGAAAAAAAACATAATTCATAAAAATTCAAGGGCGAATTTAGGCCAGGTACTTTAGTGAGGAAAAACGCGATTAACTTGAGGGAAGGAATTTCGAAACGGAATACTAATGAACAAGTACTTTTTGAGAGAGAGAGAGAGAAAAAAAACATCGCGATTAACTTGGGGGAAGGAATTTCAAAAAGGAATATTAATGAGCAAACAATTTCTTCGAACACAAGATGTAAATGGAGGTATCTTCTCTGAAGAAATGACTGTTTGTGTTTGGAACGGGAATTTTGAAGTTTAAAAAAAATGAGTCATTAATAGCCATTTTATCACGGGAAAACTACATCTGGACTAACGCAAAATCAGGAGAAATAAAACCTAAAGCTACCCTAGGATAACCAAACAAAAGTCTAAACATATACCAAAAACTTCAGACTGGGTAAAACACACAAAAACCATTCAAGAAACTGTAACACACACAAAGAGAGAGAGAGAGAGAGAGAGAGAGAGAGGCACAGGCAGGCTGAAGGCTGAAGTCTCCGTGAGCCCTCTCTGAAAATCCAACAGATAATTCAATGCCTGGCGACACTGCAGTTCCATGTCATACTTTAGGGGGGAGGGGATTTGGGGATAAAGGGTGAAGGGGGCTTGGTAGGGGGGGAAGGAGAGGGGGAAGGAGAGAGGTAAGGAGTAGCCAGCTAACAAGGCAAGTGAATCTTACTCTGAAAAGGATGCGGAATGCACCCAAGGGCATGAACGCGGAGAAAGGAGGGCAGGTACATAACAAGAGGAAGGTAAGGACATGATGCATAGAGGAAAAATGTACGATCGAGGAGGAGGAGGAGGAGGAGGAGGAGGAGGTAAAAATAAGACGCAAGGCAGGAGTGGTGGCAGAAGAATTTTAACGGGACTGAATGAGATTAGGAAGAGGACGCTGACAAACCGAATCAAAATCTTAGTAAATATTTTGAGTTTTATTTGCTCAGTGATAGTCAATGATAAATTATGATAACCGAAAACCCTGAAAAAAGTAAAAAAAAAAATATATCAAGTATACAACATCATACTGAAAACAAACCTATAAATTTAAAATTCTCCTATGCAGAAAACCAGAGAGAGAGAGAGAGAGAGAGAGAGAGAGAGAGAGAGAAATACTAATCAGCAACACCAACCCGCGTTTTTACCGTGGAAATAATCTTATCGTCACATCATAAACGGAACGAAATAACCACTTTTTTTTTTTTTTTAGTAACAGTACATCAAAGGGGACGAAACACTACCTCAAAAAAAGTGATGACAGCAGATGGTATGGGATCCCATCCATCCATCACGCCAAGGCAAATAGTTTGAAAACAAAACGTCAGTCAGTCAAGGTGATGAGCGCCTTAATTAGGTGAAACAATTTACGACAAGTCTACGGTAAATATCCGCCACATTTCACTACTCGTCAGCCAGTGTTCAGTTATTCTCCTTGTTTTTGTTGCTTGGTTACGTCTGGGTTCAGGGGTCCATACCACCCCGTAAAGCTAATAGCATTTCGCCTCATTTAGACGAGACTTAAATTTACTTGATGTTCAAAAGGAGAGAATTATAATCGTCAATTTCATATTTTTCTTTAGTTATAACACAATATTTACACTACGTATCAGACGCGACCTTCAAACCTGTATATTACATAGATATAATACAAAGGTTGAATTTAAAATTTATACTACACAGTCCTTGCTTTCAAAATTCTTTATAATAATTATACTCGTGAATCTCTCAATGCTAAAATAAACTAAAAAACTTATTAACGTAAAGGAAGTACCCATCTAAATAATGATATTGTTACAAATCCTTAAGTAAAAGTAACACCTGTGTGACTACTCATCTACAATGGTATATCTACTATAATATAAACTAAGGAGAAATACAAATAGCATATATATATATATATATATATATATATATGTGTGTATGTGTGTATGTATATATATACATATGTTGAATGTCTTTAAATAAATAAATGCCTAAAATCTAATAACCACTAATAATCTTACAAGCAGCAACCACAATAATAAAAAATAATAATAATAATAATAATAATAATAATAATAATAATAATAATAATAATAATAATAATAATAATCAAAATAACAATGTCACATCTAATTCACCTATTTATACAACGAAAAAGTTACGAAGAATAAAAAACATGACTTCGAATTTACATACGAGTGCACTCACGTTTTCTGTGACGGAAGACAAAACAAGAATCTCCGATAATTACCTGAAAAGAGAAAGAAAAGGTGATTTCAGCCGGAAAGCGCTTTGAAAATGGAACAAATAAACATCACCGAAATAGAGACGAAAGGAGAAATAAAACAAAGAGAGAGAGAGAGAGAGAGAGAGAGAGAGAGAGAGAGAGAGAGAGAGTCTGCTGCTACGAATAGAGCATAAATTTAAATAGATTGCGATGAAAAGAAAATAGCACGAGAGAGAGAGAGAGAGAGAGAGAGAGAGAGAGAGAGAGAGAGAGTCTACAACTATACATAGAATAAAAATAAACAACCCCAAAAATTAAGAGATAAAGAGGAAATGGAATATACAAAACACATATAAAGAGAGAGAGAGAGAGAGAGAGAGAGAGAGAGAGAGAGAGAGAAGAGAGAGACACTCTGGGCTCTGCCCCTACGAGGGTTTATATTCTATCTCTCAAGTGGAGCCCATCCTTCTTAAAACCTTCCGTGCCGGGGCTTCTGGCTGGAGAGAGAGAGAGAGAGAGAGAGAGAGAGAGAGAGAGAGAGAGGTCGAAACTACTTACGTTTCACGTTTACGTCGATCGATGAAGCACTTCAAGTGTATAATCGGTTGAATGGAGGGTGACACACAACACACACATACAAACACATATACTTGTGTGTATGTACACATGCACAAAGACACCCCTCCCCCGACACACACACACACACACACACACACACACACACACACACACACACACACGCACACACACAGCAAAGAAGTCGAATACGGAACAAAGCAGCATCTGATCTTGCGCACAATTCCAATGTTTCCAAAACGGCAGAATGACCTCAGTTTTGGAAAGGGAATTGGAATTTGAAACCTAGGTCAAAGGTCAAGCGCTGGGACCTGTGAGGTCATTCAGCGCTGAAGGGAAATAGAGAGTAAAAAGAGTTGAAAGGTGTAACAGGAAGAAAGCCAAGCAGTTGCACCAACTGTTAGGAGAGGTTGGAACGTAAGATGGAAGAAAGACAATATGAACGGACGTATAGTAAAGGGAGGTACACTGAGGACAATACCCCTCCTACGGGACTTTAGTTTTGGTGAACCTACTTTGCTGACAATTTCTTGGAAAACTAATGAAATACTGAGTTCTGCAAAGAACTGGAATAACGGGAATTTCGATAATCAAAATGATGAACAAGGAACAATTCGATTTTTAATTATCTCATCCGATCAAATCTGTAAAATTTCTTCAGCAATTTACGAAGTACAATTCGCGTAACAAAATAATGAATGAGCACATACGAACATGAATGGACATCCAAAATATGTAATTTATAAAATATAGCAAGTAGCTTTTTTAAATTTTAAGTTTCGGTGCAACTATTTTACGCGTGGCAAAGAAACTTAGGGACAAAATATTCAAGTCTACGTAGGCGTTGTCGCAAGTCACGACAAGGCACATTACTGAGAGAGAGAGAGAGAGAGAGAGAGAGAGAGAGAGAGAGAGAGAGAGAGAGAGAGAGAGAGGAAGTCAGGTAAGACGGTGTAGATGCAAAGATTGAATTCGGGGAAAAAAAGTAGTAGTACATTAACTGGTGATAGACGAAATGCCAGAGGCGTTAAACAGAAGGGCACTTCCATTCAGAAAAAGGAGGAGGAAGAGTGCACGATAAAAGGTGAATGGCGCATTGCGTGTGTACGGGAGGCAGTTGGGGTTTTTCTGAAGATCCATGGAGAAGTTGATACTTTTAAGTTTTCTGTAAAAGAAAACTATTGAGATGGCTTTATATCTGTCCGGTCGCCCTCGGATCTTAAAAAACTACTGAGGCTAGAGGGCTGCAAATTTTATGTTGGTCATCCACCCTCCAATCATCAAACACACCAAATTGCATCCCTCTAGCCTCAGTGGTTTTTATTTGATTTGAGGATAAAGATAACCATGATCGTGCGTCTGGCACCGCTATAGGTGCCAAAAGCACAGGCCACCACCAGGCGGTGGGTGAAAGTTTCATGGGCCGCTGCTGAAAGTTTCATGGGCCTTCGCTGAGAGTTTCACAGAGCA
>NC_089762.1:41183390-41188390 GCF_040412425.1 Macrobrachium rosenbergii | reverse complement strand
AGTAGTAATGCGAACGAAAAAAGCAGTAGGACAGAGGACGAAAGCAGCAGCAAAACAGGAAATGGGGAGAAAAGAAGGCGAGGGGGGAGGGGGAAAGGGAAGGAATAGGGGAGATGAAGAGAGATTAAGGGGAAAGTCAGGAAGCTGAAGTCTGTGTAAAGAGAGAGAGAGAGAGAGAGAGAGAGAGAGAGAGAGAGAGAGAGAGAACCAGCAGCAGCAGCAGCAACAGCGTCTCTCATCTCATGCCTACTCCCTCCCTTCCCCCCTCCTCCTCCTCCCCCCCCCCTCTGTCTTTCGACGTCCTCAAATAGAAGAGAATGAGAGGCGTCAGGGAGTTGCAAGACAATAGACATCCCCTGGTTATGAAAAGGAAAAAATGAAAGAGGAGAGAGAGAGAGAAGAAAAAAAAAACTGGAGACAAACATAGCAGCCGACAATTCTCTCCCTATCTTCCCTCTCTCTCTCTCCCTTCCACCTTCCACCTACCTGCCTGCTTCCTCGTCCTCCTCATCCTCCTCCCTTACCTACATATACTATCTTCCTTCACAGTGGAGAGAGAAGGCGGCAGGAGGGGAGGGGGGATGGGGAGGGGAGGGGGGATGGGGAGGAGGGGAGGAGAGTACGAGTGGAGGTTGGGTAGAGGGGGTAATGGTTGTGATGTTACTGCACCTTGACAAGAAGGATGAGTAGAGAGTAGGAGGGGGAGGGAGGGAGGGAAGGAGGGAGGGAGTGAAGCAGTGGGAGGTAGGGGGAAGGGGAGATAGAGATTGTCAAAAGGTAGGTCTGGAAGAGATAAGAGGGAGCAGAAGGCAAAAGTTTATAATGGAAAGACACGGGGCCCGAGAACTCCAGGAGTGAGAGAGAGAGGGAGAGACCCAGCGAAGGAAGAAATTAAGAGAAGAAAAAAAAAAGAAGCTGAATAAAAAGTTTGTCATCCTACGGAGATCTACATTCATTACTACAGACATTCACTGAGAGAGAGAGAGAGAGAGAGAGAGAGAGAGAGAGAGAGAGAGAGAGAGAGAGAGATTATACTAAGAAAACTGTCAATACTTTCTTCACGAAAGTAAAAACCGTGAGAGAGAGAGAGAGAGAGAGAGAGAGAGAGAGAGAGAGAGAGAGAGAGAGAGAGAGAGAGAGAGAGAGAGTTTCACTATGAAAAACATCAATACTTTCGTCTCGAAAGTAAAAAATGCTGCGGCAAAAAGATCAGAAAGTGAAACTCGACAGTATCTCTATACACCTGTCCTATACCTGTACCAAAGTAATGCCTGTAATTTAGAACTGATTTCAAATATGACAGCATTTCTATGCACCTTTCCTATATCTGTAACCAAGAAAAAACTGTAATTAAGAACTGATTTCGTGTGTGACAGTATTTTTTATACACCTGCCCTATACCTGTAACAAAGTAATACCTGTCATTAAGAACTGATTTCATGTACGACAGCATTGTTATACACCCGTCCTATACCTGTAACAAAGTAATACCAGTAATTAAGAATCCATTTCATATTTAACTGTATCGAAAACAAACTGAAATCTTTCAAACCGTCAAATTCAACACGAGTAAGCAAGTTTTGTTGATAATAACTACGATAAAAAAAATCGTTATTAAGACGTTTATCAAAACACAGACCCACCTGAGAAATCTCTGAAACAATAAGCAATAAGTATCTCAGCTGAATAAACTGTAGCACAGGTCACGCAAGGGGAGAGGGCTTTCCCAAAACAGTACAGCAGCACTCAGAAACAAAACAGGCTTAGTGGGGAAAAAGCCCAACTCCTGTGAAAGGCAATTGAAGGGGGTGTTTTTTCCAACCATCTTGTGCCAACGGAACACACACATATACACACACACAAATAAAAGCAAAATAAACACTGAGAAAAATAAATAGCCGGGGGGGGGAGGGTTTGGATGTGGAGTGAATGAAAAGGCACATGACAAAACTAAAAGGGAGAAAAGCAGTCAGAAAAAGCAGCAAGGGGGGCAGAAATAAAATCAGGAGGGAGGAGCAAGTTGCAGGAGGACATTCGCTAACGGCAGTACACAGGGGTCAATATCCCTCCTTTAACCCCCAAACCCCCCCAAAAAAAACCTTTTTAAGGGCTTTCTGGAGGTAAAAACTGCAAAATACAAAGGTAGGGCCGAGTAAAATGCGGAACGGAAAAACACTGGCCCCTAAAAAATATAAAAATGACTGAAAA
The DNA here is from genome assembly GCF_040412425.1 of Macrobrachium rosenbergii. NCBI lineage: Eukaryota > Metazoa > Arthropoda > Malacostraca > Decapoda > Palaemonidae > Macrobrachium > Macrobrachium rosenbergii. The sequence continues at coordinate 41,186,182 of NC_089762.1, read as the reverse complement.
ACCTCTAAAATGCAAAGGTTAAAATAAAATGGGTTAGATGAAACTGACCTGTCTGACTGACCTGACACGCACACACACACACATACACGGACATACACATACAGATACAAAGACGGAGTAAACAAGTTTCTGAAAACTTTACTTCGATGTAGGGGCAAGAAACATGGTGCCTCAAGATGGGATGTAGAGAGAGAGAGAGAGAGAGAGAGAGAGAGAGAGAGAGAGAGAGAGAGAGAGAGAGAGAGAGAAGAATCTACTGCATCGATAGTATCGTTCACTAGGCAAAAAGAAGAATAAGGCGGGTGAACAATAAGAATGGGTGACAGAAAATGCAACTCATTTGTATGAGTATGCCAACAGCGAACGATGGATTCTCTGATCAAAAACTTTTCTGAGCAACCTCTTGATTATAGTGTATGTAGCACAATTTTCAAGACAAAACAAGTAAATAATGCGCCGAAGTTTCTTCGGCGCAACCGAGTTTTCTGTACAGGCCCTGCTGCGTATAATCAAGGCCACCGAAAATAGACCTATCTTTCGGTGGTCTGGGTATAATGCTGTATAAATCCCAGCCCAGGAATCTTTAACCACGGCCCGCTAGTGGCATGTCCTTTAGCGTTGCCAGACTCACGATTATGGATAACTTTAACCTTAAATAAAATAAAAACTAGAGAGGCTAGAGGGCTGCAATTTGGTATGTTTGATGATTGGAGGGTGGATGATCAGCATACAAATTTGCAGCCTCTAGCCTCCATAGTTTTTAAGATCTGAGGGCGGACAGAAAAAGTACGGACGGACAAAGCCGGCGAAATAGCTTTCTATTCCAGAAAACTAAAAATCCTGCATATCCCAGAACACCTTCTCCTATTTTTCGGAGACAGCGAAAAGCGATACATTAAATACGGAGCAATGCCTACCATTGAGGGGGAGAGAGGGAGACAGTACTTTCGGAAGCATCATGTTTCCAGGTTATCAATTCATTATTGTTCAATGTCTCAACATCAATTTCCAAATGAAAATGGACACAGTTGTTCAAATGTTGGTGTGAATTATTTGGCTGACATAATCATTAATTGCTATAAAAACTAAAATGTTATTTTCTTGACTGAAAGACGCACATAGAAGCCTGTTCTGTCAATAAGATTATTAATACTTCATGCACATGACACCAGTGCCTAAAAGTAGCATTTCATTATTTATAGGAATGACAGGAAACCTTCAATAAAAACAAGTTTCGCTCCTCTTTTTATTTCCAAAACAAACATTATGAACATACATCCATACATAACATACATACACCATCCACGCATTCTATATAAATAATGAAATATTTTCCAATCCAATAACGTTACCCCACGCAAAAAAATAATAATTCAGACTTGAAAAAAAAAAGAGTAAAGTCTACTTCATCATGCAAAAGCCTGAGCTACAAGGACAATGAACGTGTAAAAAATTTTTTTCTTCAAAAGTCAAACTGGCTCCTCCCCCTCCCCCACCCAACACCTGCAACATGAATACCAGCAGCACCTCATAAAAGAAATGGGGGCGCGCGCGCGAGTACGTGCACGCGTAATTACAAAAAGAGAGAGAGAGAGAAAAGAGAGAGAGAGAGAGAGAGAGAGAGAGAGAGAGAGAGAGAGGTGTTCATGAGCGTGTAAGTAGTTGGTGTAGAAACCTAGAGAGAGAGAGAGAGAGAGAGAGAGAGAGAGAGAGAGAGAGAGAGTCAAAGACGTGTGTTCATGACTCTGTAAGTAGCTGTGGTAAAAGCTTAGGTAAAGAGAGAGAGAGAGAGAGAGAGAGAGAGAGAGAGAGAGAGAGAGGTGTGTTCAAGAGAGTTTAAGTGGACGTGGTGACAAGGTAACGGGTTGTAATGAGGCGTGCCAAATGGCGAGTCAAACATGGGAGTTAAAAGAGTCATGGGAAGTGAGGGGGAGGGGGGGAAAGGGGGTCGTAATGGCCCACAATTATCCCAAAAACTGAGGGCACCTCATTTAGCTTTTTTCTCTCTCTTTCCCTCTTTCCTTTTCCGGCTCTCTCTCTCTCTCTCTCTCTCTCTCTCTCTCTCTCTCTCTCTCCTCTACTCTTTGAGAAGCGGCTGCCGAGACTGGAGTGGTTGAGTGGTTGCCTACGTAAGGGCTCGGGGAGAGAGAGAGAGAGAGAGAGAGAGAGAGAGAGAGAGAGAGAGAGAGAGAGAGAGAGAGAGAGAGAGAGAGAGGTATGAAAGGAGACTGGAGTGCTCAGAAGGATGAAAAGGAGAGGAAAAAAGTCACAGTACGCGCCTGCGCAGAGCAAATTAAATAATAATAATAATAATAATAATAATAATAATAATAATAATAATAATCTTTTAAAGGTCATTCTCAACAGTTAAATATAAAAAAAATAGTAAAAAAATATACCAGTATGGCTCCATCGAGTAGTACTGCTCATGGCTTGAGTATAAATGACGCTACACACCCCTCTCTAACCAATCTCCACATACTTAGGTTCTGGACAATTCATATGCAAATCGCCCATTTCACAGACGAACAACAATGCTGCTACAACGATTTACAGGTAAAGATTCCTTTCAGAAATGATGGTCGAAATTTTAACAGAATTAGTTCTTCAGTGGCTCAAGGCACTTATTAAGTATATCTAAAAATTAATAATTAATTATTATTATTATTTCTGCATACATTGCAAATGCATAATGAATACAATACACAACACAAAGACAAGAAAGAAAGTTTCAAGTTAATTTACAAAAATTAATAAACACAATACGAGTAATCAATCAATCAATCGTTTCC
>NC_089762.1:41158390-41170890 GCF_040412425.1 Macrobrachium rosenbergii | reverse complement strand
TCAAAAAAGTTACAAGCTTTCAAGGACTGTCTGTCCTCATCGTCAGATAGCAGCAAAAAATAAATTAGGTCCTGTTATTAATTGTATCAATGTACAGAACACTTTTTGTGCAAGTGATCAAGTTTAATCTTTAATATACGTAAATATATATATATATATATATATATATATATATATATATATATGTATACATATGTATACACAGCAAAAGCATTAGCCTTCACAAACAGAAATTTGTACGATTACCTGGTTTAATTAAATAATTATAATTAATTAATTAATGCAGTTTCAGATTCGGCCCAGTTCTTTGATGTGCCGATGCCAGATATTTGGGTTACTCCCCCCTGCCGGGACCCTCCCTTCTTCCCTCCCCTTCTTGCCAATTGCTAGCATTAACAATTTTCTTTACCGCTGGTCCTTAATAAATAAATGTAGCGCGCGTTTATAATTGGCGAGTGTAATAATAATAATAATAATAATAATAATAATAATAATAATAATAATAATAATAATAATAATAATAATGACTTTTGGGGCGGTGGAAAATATAGAAAGGTAAATAATGGGAGAGGGAGTGTTAAAGAGTAATAATAATAATAAGAATAATAATAATTTGTGGGGAAATATATAGAAGGGGAAATAATGGGAGGGAGAGGGGAGGGCAACTTAATTCAGTTCAGAATATTACCCCCTCCCTTCTTCCTTCCCCCACCCATAAAAATAAATGAAAATAAAATCCATATCCTTTTGTGGGCGGGGAAAAATTTAAGATAAATAGAGGGGGGGGGAACGTAATCTAATTAAGATTATTACCCCCTCCCCAACCCTCCCCTCCCCTCAAAAATATAATTAAAAAATCCATGTCGGGTATATTACAAAAAACAGACACCTCCCCTCCCCTCCCCTCCCCACCCCAAATTGTTTGATAACATTTTAAAGTTCCTGTCTACTTTACCTTCCACACCCACGCCCCCCCTCCTCCTTCCTTCCTCCCGGGAGGGAGCGGGCGTTCCATTCAATCGCATCGGCTTTCTCTGCATTTGCACGCTTGCACTTGTTGCTCTGTGGGGTGGGGGGAGGGGTGGGTGGGTGGGGTCATTCACCAAAATGCAAATTTGTCCCGCCCAGCGGCAGCTCACCATGAGGCAGGAGGCAGCAGCAGCCAGGCAGCAGCTTCATTTAAAAGGAATATATCGCCCGAGGGGCGGGGGGGGGGGATTAACTCCGTCTCTGATTTACCCGTCCAGTCATTAGCGGCCGCCCCCCACCCCCGGGCCAAATCAAATTGACCGTGAAGTCGCCACGACAACTAACAAAAACGATAATAATAATAATAATAATAATAATAATAATAATAATAATAATAATAATAATAATGGCATATATCAAATGAGCATAATAATAATAATAATAATAATAATAATAATAATAATAATATAATTATAATAATAAATACATGCTATGTCAAAAAGGCAATATCAAACTCTAACGAATACATAAAAAAAACAAATTCGGGGACTATACTATATTTAGACGACAAAAACCGCCAAAAAACAAATGAAAAGTACAACGAAATACACAGAAAAGTGTACATCAATCTTATCAAGATTCCTGTTACGTATACTATGAACACAGAAAAGTTAAACTTTAAATAACATCATTGTTGTACATACCAAGAAGACATGGCAATATAAGCCCCAGTATACAGTATGTACAATGAATATTCTATGAGGTTAATCTGTGCTATCTCTCAAAAGTACAAGTCAAGAAAAGGCTGAGAGAGAGAGAGAGAGAGAGAGAGAGAGAGAGAGAGAGAGAGAGAGAGAGAGAGAGAGAGAGAGAGAGAGAGAGAGAGAGAAATTCACATTACCTTGCAACCAAATTAACAGCATTCACTTCATAATCAACATACATAGCAACCCTAAAAACAGATTAGACATAACGCCAGTACCTATGCGCTCATATGTTGCAACATTCCCCTCATGATAGACTCCCAGCACATAACACTCCGAGACCACATTTGGTACATTCACATCCACATAAAATACCGTCTGGGATACGCATTAGACTGACTGAAAAAGGAACCTTAAAATAGATACGCCGGGTCGATTGTCGGAAAGATTAATATGCTACGCTATAACGCAATCTGGGAGTTTCAGCTGCCAAGGTAGAAAAAAAATTTAAATATAAAAAAAAAAATTAATATATGTTGCCGTCTCGCCTGACATTTAACACAGCGAGAATTAAAGGAGCACTACAAATGTCAGTTACAGCATTTCAGACCGAATAAAAGGGTACAGAAGAATTAAAATATGTTCATTTGTGGCGGTAGATGAGGAAATGCAGTGAGGAAAAAAAAAAGTTAGGAATTTTAATTTGCTGTATCGGTCGTGTAATTCATAATTCATTCGCTATGCTTAAGATTCATTAGGTTCTATGAAGGGATATGTATGTATGCATGTATGTAAAATATAATAATGTGTATATATATTACATACATATACAAATTATATAATATATATACTGTATATACTGTATGTATGTATGATATATATACATACATATACATATATATATATATATATATATATATATATATATATATATATATATATATATATATATATATATATATATATATATATATATATATATATATATATATATATATATATATATATATATATATGTTGTTAGACCGGCGATGGTGTATGGGGCTGAGACATGGTCAATAAAGAAGGCTCAAGAAAGGAAGTTGGAAGTGGCAGAGATGAAGATGTTGAGATGGATGTGTGGAGTCACGAGAAAGGATCCGATCAGAAACGATTATATTAGAGGGAGAGTCAAAGTGGCAGAAGTGTCAAACAAAATTCAGCGAAGAAGATTGCGGTGGTTTGGTCATGTCGTGCCGAGAGAGGAGTATCATGAGAGTAGAAGGGTTATGGACGTGGATGAGAAGGCTTACACGGAACAGCGACCCCATATAGAGATGGGTTAAAGGCTGAAGACAAAGATATATATATATATATAATATATATATATATATATATATATATATATATATATATATATATATATATACACACATATACATATATAGCCTATTGTATATCCACTGCCAGGCATTCTATAATTACCACAGACGGCTCTCATAATAAATTTAAACTTTGAAAATAATAACTCCCCAAAACCTGAGACAGGAAAAATAAAATATAAATTAAAAAATAAGTCTCCAATGGCTATCACGGATTTTTCCCTAATGATTTAGGGGGTAAAAATAAATAAAATCCTCTCGACTGATTCTACAATCATTTCAAAGACACTCTAAAACGACAATTGCCAATTGAAGGGCACTCTTGAACTTTTTTGTGTTTATCTGTATATTCCAATCAAATCGATAGACAAGGGCACTCATTCCCCTCAAAATATTAGCAAAATATTACCAAATTATTACCAGAATATTTCCAAATTGTTACTAAAATATTACCAAAATATTACCAAATCATTATTATCAAAATATTACAAACTTATTATAAAAATATTTCCAAATTATTACTAAAATATTACCAAATCATTATTATCAAAATATTACCAAATCATTACTAAAATATTACAAAATATTAAAAAATATTACCAAATTATTAACAAAATACTACCAAAATATTACCACAATATTACCTAACTGGGCGTCCTTTTTCTATTATTTTCAAGCATACAGGGCTGTTCTTAAGACTACGCATAAATATGAAAATCCTGAAATATATCTTTCGCAAGCGATAATTTCCGAATTTCTGGATCATCAACTTAAGAAACGTTGGGTTTGGTCAGTGCCTGAATGGGTAATCATCACGAGATGTCGTAACCCGTCAATGCGTAAGGCCCGGCCCATGGGATTCGCAATCTCATCCCAAAACACCTTGCATACGGATGGGTGACAAAGGGGACTATATTATTATAGGGGGTATATTTGTGGATATATATATATATATATATATATATATATATATATATATATATATATTTGTATATAATATACATATATATATAATATATATATATATATATATATATATATATATATATATATATATTTATATATATATATATATATATATATATATATATATGTGTGTGTGTGTGTAAACACACATATGTATATATATACATACATGTATACATATATTGCAAATAACAGCTTGGCATTACATGACAATCATTTCTAGACTCAGTATAAAATACTTACTACATCAACAGAAAATAACAATAAAAGAATACCGGCAATTACTTCTCCCTGAACCGCATTTAACGAACCACTAAAACAAATATATACAACGTAAATCTAACTGCCCATTCCGTCGGGATTTATTTCCCGAATCCTGGCCAATAAATCCTCAGCAATGTAATCCTGGGAATCCTAATCCTACCGTAAAGGGCAAAACCTCTTTAACATCCAAATTAAAGTGATCGGTTCCTTCAGGTTATATATATATATATAGTTTCACCGGTTTTAAAGTTGGGGTCAAAATCTGGTACAATGGTTTTGGCTTACAGAGCCATTTAAAAAAACAATAACCAAATAAAAGTAATTTTTTTCAACGTGCAAAACAATCATTGGTAAAAAAAAAAAAGGAAAAAATTTGGCATAGTTTTTTGAACAAAACTTTTTTTAATCGATATTTTTTTCCTTGCTCTTGGAAAAAATGGAAAGAAATCTAAATACTTTTTTCCATCGATACGTTGTTTTTCTGCACTGTGAAAAATGGAAAGGAATGTATATTTTTCTTCAATCGATGCGTGGTTTTTTCCTTTGCTCTAGGTGTGTGTGCGTGTGTGTATGTATGCATGTATGCATGTATGTATATATATATATATATATATATATATATATATATATATATATATATATATATATATATATATATATATATATATATATATATATATATATAATTTCTTATAATTTTTCCTAGCACAGGGAAAAAACAACGTATTGATTGAAAAAAATGTTTTTTTTTCTGCACTGTGATAGATGGAAAGGAATGTATATATTTTTTCAATCGATGCACAATTTTTTCTTGCTCTGGGAAAAATGGAATGTTTACATATATATTTTTTAATCTATACTTTTCTGCGATGGAAAAAAAAAGAAAACTTGTTTTTTCCCCAATCGATACTTTTTTCCCTGCTCTGGAAAAAAATGGAAAGGATGGTTTTTTCCGGATGCAGTGTGCCATCATAGCACCATATGGCACCCGGCCCTAAGCTGAAAGTTGCACTGGGAAAGAAAACAGCCTTCGGAATAATATTGGGGAATATAACCGGTCAGTATACTTCAGTGAAGTTAATATAATGTGAAATAGTGGGCACTATACATAAGTGATGTTAATATAACTTAAACTGGAATGAGTGGATACATGCACACACTCTCTCTCTCTATATATATATATATATATATATATATATATATATATATATTATTTAACATATGTATAAACTAAGAACTATATATATATATATATATATATATATATATATATATATATATATATATATATATATATATATATATATATATATATATATATATATATATATATATATATATATATATATATATATATATATATATATATATATATATGTGTGTGTGTGTGTGTGTGTGTGTGTGTATACATATATATATACATACATACATACATACATACACTAAACTAAGAACATCCATTACAATACAAATCCCTATTCAAAATAAAAAGTAACAATAGCAAGTACTAGGAGCATCAAGACTACCCAGAATACAATTCAATTCTAAAACGATTCAATTTACGAGAATACTTTCTTTTTTTTTCTCTCCTACCATCAATATTCACCAGGACGTATCCAGGTCATGTTTGTAATGTCAAAGTTTCTTCTCTCTCTCTCTCTCTCTCAAGTCCTTCTCCCCTCGCTTCCTTCCTCTGTTGTGCTTTCCCTCTACGGAAGAGGGGCGAGAGAGGAAAGAGGAAAGAGGAAGCAGGAGGAGGAGGAGGAGGAGGAGGAGGAGGAGGAGGAGGAGGAGGAGGAGGAGGAGGAGGAGGAGGAGGAGGAGGAAGGAATCTCTCTCGCCAGGGCCAGGAAACTTACCTAGTAGCCAAAAGCCATTAATTATTGGACTCGGGCGACGACGTACCTGCAAAGAGAAAGGAGAAGTAATTACACAGTGCCAACAGGTGCGCCTCTCTCTCTCTCTCTCTCTCTCTCTCTCTCTCTCTCTCTCTCTCTCTCTCTCTCTCACCCAACAAACACTAGAAACACAGAAACACCATCAGCACTTGTCCTTGCCCTCTCTCTCTCTCTCTCTCTCTCTCTCTCTCTCTCTCTCTCTCTCTCTCTCTCTCTTGGTCTCTGTCTTCTTCCCATCTCCGGCTCCGTCTCTCTCTCTCTCTCTCTCTCTCTCTCTCTTCCCTCGTTCCCGGCTCATTTCCCAAGTCCTTATTCTCGCTTCGTCTTCGCCTTCATTATAACAAAATAATTTCAGATTGTCACCACCCTCGAGCGAGTAAGGTACTTGAGAGAGAGAGAGAGAGAGAGAGAGAGAGAGAGAGAGAGAGAGAGAGAGAGAGAGAGAGAGAGAGAGAGAGAGAGAGAGTATTCCTTTTGTACTTTTAATGAGAACCAGTTTGGGTGCTTGCGACGCGTGTACTGTCTATCTTAAATTGGAATGTCTGTATTCCAGTGACTTAATATCAACTTTCAAAATAATTCATTTATGTCTTTAAGTGCTTGGGTCTTGTGGCCTGGTAAATGATGATAAGGTTATTTATAATAATAATAATAATAATAATAATAATAATAATAATAATAATAATAATAAACAAGCTTACAAACTAAGCTTATAAAGAAATAAATATATGACCTCCACATTACTAAACTTACGGGTATCAGCTTAATTACATATTTTTCTTTACTGTGGCTTTTTATCTTCTTTACTCAAATAATAATGTGTCAATACACAGCTGTAAGATGGATACATAACTGGGATACGGCCAAAAGGATCTAAAATGTTTAATATAGCGAAAAACTGCCAAAAGTCTATATAAGACACAGGATAAAGATGTGAAATACCGCAGACACAAGATATATATATATATAGCAGGACCTCATTAATACTGGATATATATATCTAGCGGAGATATTTATTCAAGAAAAGTTGCAAGGTTGTAACTTTTCTTGAATAAATACCTCCGCTAGATACCATCCAGTTGCAATGAGGTCCTGTTGGTAATCGTATTAATGCATGGAACTATTGTTTATGTGACATAATGCACAGAACAATTGTGTAAGTGGTAAAGTTAATATATACACATATATATATACATTACTATATAATATATATATACACACACACACACACATATATATATATATATATATATATATATATATATATATATATATATATATATATATATATATATATATATATATATATATATATATATATATATATATATATATATATATAATGTATATAAATATAAATATCATTGCATTGCGGAACACATTTAAACAATGTAATTCTGAAAATACTTTAATCGACTCTCAAGGATGTGGACTACTATAATAAATAAAAAGGATAACTCAATGACAGAGAAAATGAAATTTGACATTTAATCAAAGACCGCGAGAAATAAATTAGAAAGTCAGGTAACAGGAGAAGGAAGCATAATTGGGAAAAAGCCCCACATGAAATTGGGGGGAACGTTTAGAAAAAAAAGAGCGATATTTAGAAAAAAAAAAAAAAGCGATATTGACTGAGACTCAGAAAAAAAACCTGATTTTAAACGAAACTAGACAAAAAAATATGAAAGATATGAGAAAATATTGCAAAAGAAAAAACTGCCCATAGGAAAACAGAATGTTAGATAAAATAAGACACTTCAAAAAAACTATCCCCTTGCCGAAGAAAATGTAAAAGAAAAGGTAAAAAAATAGTTTTGGTAAAAGACACCATCAAAAGATCACCTCAGCTGATGGGATATTGATAAAAGGAGGAGATTACCTGGGGCGAGGAGATATTGCAAGGAGGCACACAGGTTAATTGGCATTTGCAACAGGTAAAGGTTACATTACCTGTGCTATTCATGAATAACAATTTAAATAAATTTTTACATAAATAACGATTTAAATGAATAATGAAATTTTTTACAAAGTTAGTGGACTGATTATAATTTAAATACAGGATGTCTTACTTTGTTACCGTACTGTTTGAAAGGTTTACATGTGTAAAAGTGTAAAAGAAAGAAATAATCTGTATCTCTGAGTGAGGTAAAGGCAAGCATAAGTAAATGGATCGTCAGTGGTACCATGTTAATTACAGGATTTTTATTATAGGTTGTCTTAATTTGTTACCATACATTTGAAGAATAACAAGTGTATATAAAAGTGTAAAAAAAGCAACATAAGGACTGGAAGCAAGATTACAGAGGTGTAAGTGTAAAATAACGAAATAACCACTTTCCGAAAGATTCACATGGGTGTAAAAGTGTAAAGAACGACATTCACTGTCTAAAAGATTACATGGGGGTAAAAGAACGAAATAATCACTGTCTGGAAGATTACAAGGATGTAAAAGTGTAAAAGAAAACAAGGAATATGTAAAAGTGTAAAAGAACAAAATAATCCCGAAGAAGAATCAAAGATGTAAAATGTGATAAGCCGCTATTGATAAGTCAGGTAAAAGACAAACAAAAGTAAATGGACTGACATCTACGAATCTGTATAGTTAACATGACAAGCATTTGCATACAAGTCTCTATACAGAGAAACTAATACTAAGCATTAACTACTAACTCTGTAATATCTACAGACACACACGCACACACACACCACGTTACAGCGACTGTAACGGAACTCCCGCTACAGCTACAGCTACAGCTACAGCGGAACGATTTCAGAGCGACTGGCCCGCTCGCCAATCCGATGTTTATTTGCATAACAATATTAGCATACAAAATAAACATTTCTCGTAGTAGGCAGCTTTTGAAAACATTCGCGGCTCTCTCGTCAAGGTGTGTCTAACGGAAGTACAGATGTATTCATAACACGATGTATACTGTGTATTTATTTATGTGTGTATGTATATATACATACACACATACATACATACATATATGTGTGTATACAGGTACATATATATATATATATATATATATATATATATATATATATATCATCCCATCCGCAATGATAATCTAGGGCTCTCTGCACTTAGGCCTATGGAGGGATAAAGTCATCCACTGGGACTATTTTCCTTCACATCACCATTCGTACCCCTCAATCAACGTCACCATACCTTTCTCTACAACACTATAGGAGAACAATACCTGTTCCACATGTCACACACACACACACACACACACACACACACACACAAACAAACGCGCGCACACACAGAAAAAAAGTGTAGATGCCTTTGCATACGGCAAAATACCCCCGGGTATCACATGCACAAAAGAAATGAATATGGTGATACACATACCACTGGGGAGGAGAGAGAGAGAGAGAGAGAGAGAGAGAGAGAGAGAGAGAGAGAGAGAGAGAGAGAGAGAGAGAGAGAGAGAGAGAGACTATCTTTTGAATATTTAAAAGATTCTCTCAAGATTTAAAGTCACTGAGGAATTCTATTTTCGCCGACAAATTAAATCAGAAACAGACAAGGAGTAAATAATAATAATAATAATAATAATAATAATAATAATAATAATAATAATAATAATAATAATAATAATAATGTTGATCTCTATTGAGAATACATTTTGCTCTGGTAAGATTTAAAAAGAGAAGTGAGGAATTTTATTTTCTATCTTAAATGTAAATTAAACTAGGAATAATAATAATAATAATAATAATAATAATAATAATAATAATAATGTTCATCTCTATTTAGAATACATTTTGCTCTGTCAAAATTTAAACAGTCAGCAAGGAATTCTATTTTCGCCCAAACTGAATAATAATAATAATAATAATAATAATAATAATAATAATAATAATAATAATAATAACGTTGATCTCTATTTACAGTACATTTTGCTACAACAAAATCTAAAAAAGAAGTCAGTGAGGAATTTTATTTTCTCTTATCTTAAATACAAATTAGGCTAGGAATAAAATAATAATAATAATAATAATAATAATAATAATAATAATAATAATAATAATAATGTCGATCTCCAGCGACTCTCATATACCGAATGGAAGGCGGATTCACACCTAATCAACCCCAATCCTCCGCTGATTCGAAGACGTTAGGATCAAACCCCACAAAAGCGACCTGTCTGTCTGTCGCCCTGGGCTTCGAAAACCTCATAAACCCAAACATTTGGTAACATTAGCAATAATGCCAGACCCCAATGTCTGGGATTAACCCCTATGCTTCGGATTAATGCTGGGGGGAGATGGGGAGGGAGGGGGGAGGGGGAGGGAGAGGGAGGGAGGGAGGTTTTACACCGTAATCTTCAGCGACATGGGCACAAACTGAGGATTACATACGACAATCCCTAACCACAGCAGAGCACAGCAACGCTTCACACCCTCGCCCTCATCCACTCCTACGGGAGGCAGGGGCCTCACAAGGGTCCTGTCCTTACCCTTAACTTCTTCAACTCTCTCTCTCTCTCTCTCTCTCTCTCTCTGCCTGCCTGCCTGCCGCTTGGCAGAGGCCAAACTTCCTAATAGACTATAACTACTTATACTACTGACTGGACTTTATCAACAGAGAGAGAGAGAGAGAGAGAGAGAGAGAGAGAGAGAGAGAGAGAGAGAGAGAAGGGGGATCCTCCCAAAACTTAGGTATTCAAGAGTATTAGTTTATATTATATATATATATATATATATATATATATATATATATATATATATATATATATATATGGTAGATAGATAGATAGATATTCCCTCAAACGGAAACCTTTAATATGACCACAAATCTCCAAAATAACAACAACAAAAAATAAATAAATAAATAAAACGGAAAGGTCCCGCTGTAGCTCGGTCGAAATCTATTTACCACACGAAATCAATTGGCGTGTGGTTTATATTCACAAGAGAATCACCAATCCGAAACTTAAACTTTAACATAGCATGACTGAAATTTTCCCGTCAATGGCATGTAACGAACGCACGGGATTAATTAATGAGGCTCGGGTTTGAAGTCAGCAATTGTTTTTGTCCCCACAGCAACAACTGAGAGGTGTCCGCGGACGAGGAAAGTATGGAATTAATAAAGAAAGTAGAGGAATAAACAAATAAAAGACAAATGTTGAAGCTGGCAAATTGCTCGTGGTTCAAAAGTGACGGGAAATTAATGAACGATTCTCGAGCTGGAAGTCAGTCATTGTTTTTGTTCTCAAACAACAATTGGAAGGTATCCGTGGAGAAGGAAAGTAAGACATAAAGAAAGAAAATAAAGGAATAAGCAAATTAAAGATAAATGCTAAAGCTGGCAATTTCTTTTTTGTACACACAGCAATAACTGAAAGGCATCCGTGGACACAGGAAGGAAAGGAATAAATACAGCAAGTATGGAATAAACAAAGGATATACAAGGTAAGTAAGTATGGAATAAACAAAAATATACAAGGAATAAAAAAACTAACAACTGAAACACGTTTCATGACTATGCATGTTTCAATTCGGCACGACAAGGAGCGCCGTGCAATCACACGTACGGTCAAACGACAAACAATACACGATTTCCCATCCATTCCGGTGTCACTTGACATCGAGGCTGGAAGGTGTGGTGTCAAGTATTTGTAAGCAGGAATCAATATTATCAACGTTATTTATCACTTCATATGACATAAGTAAATATCCGTTAAATGGGATGGCTGCATTATCCGAGTTAATTTTAAATTGAGTCTTAAGGTGCGAAAGTATTTGTAAGGGTAGCTGGTAATAAAGTCAATGGAAAAAGTCACAATTTAGGGTAGGGAAAAAAGTCAGAAAAAAGTCGAATTTATGGTGGCCGGTAATAAAGTCACCGGGAAAAATTCACAATATTTCTTGGGGGTCATTATTTTTATGACGTTTACAGCGTTTTGTTTATGTTTTTACGGTAATCCCCAACGGCCTTGTACTAAACACGCCGCAAAGGTGGATACATACCGGATTAAAACCCTTGGGGTCACTATCTAGGAAAGATTAATGTGACTTTTTTTTCCTGTGACTTTTTTTTTACCTGGATTCATTTGTAAGTACGTATCAATACCATCAGCTTTACTTATCACTTAACATAAGTATCTATTAAATAGGCTGGCAGCATTATCTGAATTAATTTTAAATTGAGTCTTACCAATTAAGACTCAATCATAAAATTAACTCGTATTATGCGACCATCTTCTTAAACAGGACTTGGTGAAGATAGAGTCTGCTTCCTTCTTGTAAGTAAGTATCCTAAGTCCTTCGTCTATAACCGTGACAGTTGGGACGCCAGTTTTGTTAATATTACATTTTATCAG